>NW_026125319.1:0-134717 GCF_943737965.1 Phodopus roborovskii | reverse complement strand
GCTCTACTCCAAAGATTCAATATAATTCTGAATCACAGCTCCAAGAATTAACCTTAAACACATTCTGTCTCCCAGGCAGAAGGATTCTAAATAATAAGCTTTGAAGGGGCAAATTCTACTAAAACCCAATGGTCCTTCTGTCACTATGCAAGTCTCCCATCTCCTCAGTAATTTTCCCAGTGGGATAAAAACTATGATTTTTTGGTTGTTGCTTCTTACACCATTTATAGTTCAAAAAGATTAATAAGAGAATCCAAAATGTAACAACATTCATACAATGAAAGGGAACTGCAACTGTCAGTGGTAACTTCTGGTTGGAAGTACATCACCATTAAGTTCCTTTTGGGGAGACATGCAGAGTTAAGGTAACACAAATAATTGTACACTTTATAGATTAATGAGTCAGAGATGTTGAAGTGAGTCAAGTTCCTGCATTTGGTAAATGGAAAATTTAGGTCCTACTTTTGTATTGGATTTTTTTCCCCAAACACCATTGTTTTTGCATTTGGGTTATCAGCATTAATTATGATTGTGGAATTATACTGATTATTTCCTCATTTTTCCACATACTTATTCTGATGCATTTCCAGCAGGTGGAGGGGTGGTACGATATAAAATTAGAATGTTTATTGAGTTAGACAATGTGCATCATTATGATTGGATTTTAGAAGTTCCTCGAAACACAATACCCATTACTACTGCTTCTTTGATTTCTAATCAATTTTCATTATGAGAAAACTGAAGAATACAAAGTAAGCTGCATTACATTCATTGCATAAGGGGTGGAACATGGAGTCAATGATTTCTGTATCCTAGGAATATGATGATTTCTTCTGAATGTGGAACGACAAGAACAGAGATCTAGACAGGGGAAGGAATAGTCAGCCCCCTCTTTCCCATTAAAAACTGGCAGCCCCTGGAAAGTGGTGAGCAGATGGCGTTCATGATATATGATCTGCATTTTTCCTACCAGTGTAACCTTGAACAATGGACAGAAACTTTTTAACACTTCCATTGCTTGCATCTGAGTGGGAGTCTCAAAATAACATGTGTTCACAAAATGTTATTACTGGGTTTCTTTGTACAGAAATCAGTATTCTCAGTGTGTTGCATACAAAGCCATAAGGGAATGAAATCCTCTGTTTGGTGAGATTTTCTACACATAAATGGAGAGATGTTCCATTAAGTTATGAAACTACATTTCAGACAGTGATAAACATTGTTATTTGTTCTAGTCTGGAGACACTGTGGTGATAGAATTTGAGCTGGTCCTTCAGTGCAAAGGTGTCTGTCAGAATGCCTTCCTCAAAGCAACAATGGAGTCTCAATGGGTAGCATGGACCTGAAGAAACATGAAGTTTGCTAATGTTCAGGATAAGTATTCTGAGTCTTCATTTTATGCGTCTGACCTTTTTAAAAAATCAAACCTGATTATCTTCCTTGCAGTCCCACCATATAGAAAGGGACTTTATCTCTACACTGCAGGAGACAAGGGAACTACAAAAGCATGAGATCAATCCCTATAAAAATATTCTCTATCCGGTTTAAGTTGGCAATTGTGAGTTAAGAAAATAGAAACAGGGGAAAACATTGGAAAATAGAGGTGGAAGGGATCTTAAATCCTATTTTGCAAGCAACCACAGCAATATTTGAATGCAGTTTGGCTCTATAGTATGACATTGTAATCTATGCATTTTTCATGGGGAAACAAATAAACAGCCTGTTGCATTGTCGATCTTTTATCACTAACAATTACATGGCCATATTATTTTTTTTTTTTTACTTCCCTTAGTTTTCTGGATCTTTTATGTTCAATGTTGGGGACTTTGTCCTCAAGATCTATTACTCTGCCCTTCTTTCCTTAGGTTCTTTTCTGATGCTTCAGTGTGTGTATTACTTTCTCTAAGGGAAACATTGCAATATCTAAATACTTATATTCAAAATTATCAATCACTAAAACTTTAGTATCAACAATTTAAGTTTGAGAAAAGATTCTATATAAGTAGTAAAATTATAGGAGATTAAACTCCAGAAATTTTTCAATTTATTTAAATAAAGCATTTCTGGGACATTATAAATTGTGTATTATGTATTATTATGTATCTTCACATAAAAAATCTATATTTACCAGGGAGTGGTGGCACATCCTTTTAATCCCAGCACTCGCGGAGGCACAGGTAGATCTCTGTGAGTTCAAGGCAGCCAGGTCTACAGTGTGAGTTCCAGAACAGCTAAAGCTACACAAAGATACCCTGTCTCAAAAAACAAACAAACAAACAAAAAAGAAAAGAAAGGAAAGAAAAAAAGAAAAATCTACATTTAAGAGCTAAAAAGCTAGGTTTTATGTTACAGATCTTCATGTCTGGTACACACGACACTGAGACAAGGGAATCATAATTATAAACTGCCTGGGCTAAAAGAGTGAGTTCAAGAAAAGTCTTGGTTTCTCAGAATGAGCCTGTATTAAAATAAAAAGTAAAAAGAAGGTCTGGGGCTATAGATTGAGAGGAGAATCCTAGTTCAGTGTGTGCTAGGCCCTGAGTTGAATCCTCAGAACCATCACAAGAATGAAAGAGAATAAGCAGAATGTGTATCAGATATTTAACTATATCAATGGATCTTCAGATAGGAAACAATCTTCAACACATTGATTAGCTTCATGAAAAAATATCTGAGAGGTGGAATTCCGACCAAAAACCAAGAATGAACTATCTACTCCATAAAAGAAAAGTAGGATAGAGTTTGGGTGAAGAGTGGAATGTCAACAGGCCAATGGATCCTAGTCTGAAACTCAATAATTCTCCACAAATTTCTCTTTGAAGGAGCTGAGATTAAAGGGGAAGACTGAAGCCTGAAAAACACACATCCTTGCTCTGATAGGATGAGACATGGAAGTTTGAACTGTTTTATAGAGGGTTGGGGACATTTTTAAAGACAACAGCTGATTTATCTATCCATGGCTGACATGGGGTGGGGGGTTAGAGAAGAAACTATGCTTTGCCTTCTTTAAGAATCATATGTGAGACAGAGACAGAGAGACAAAGAGACAGAGATGAATCAAAGCTGTGACTATGAGGTACTAGTAAAAAAAATTGTCAAAAAAATCCCTTCACATGTTGGCTAAAATAGGTATGATTTGAATTTATATTTGACACTTCCTATAGATAATAGTGGCTAAATTACAGCATTGATGTTGTCGAGGGCAGGATTCAGTTTGTGTTCATTTAAAATATGCATCGGTTCTGTGTGTTTGGAAAACATATGCTTCCTTGAAGCCATCCACCACCTTGGCTCTAACAATCTTGCTGCAACTTCTTGCCTATATATACCTGAGTCTTGAGGAGGGGTGGATTTGATAAAAACATCCCTCACAAAATCCCACTCCTAAAGTTATATGAAATTAATACTTACTGGATAAGGAAAAATCAGTTTTCTCCAATTGTCTCTGGGTATATGAAACATACTCCGGAGCAAGACTCATGTCCAGTAGTAATTAGCACCACAAACTTGACCCCACTGTTCTTGTGTGTACTTTTTTTTTAATGTGTTTTGGTATTTTTTTTTAAATCTCATTGGAGTGTTTTGTTTATTTGTTTATTTTTGTTTTTTGTTTGTTTTGAGGGGTGTTTTTTAGATAAGAGAAATAACATGAAGTTGGGTGGTTATGGAGGTGGAGGGAAAAATAACATGATCAAAATATAGCAAGTAAAGTTTTTTTAATAAAAATAAATAATAAATAAAATGTAAGTAATTTTCTAAAGGCAAATGGCAGGGAAAAATATTGCTTTATTTTGCAAACATTTAGGTATAAAATATTATATCTCTTTTTATTGGAAACTATATCTGTACTGTGTGTGAAGTAGTTAATCAATATTTATAATAATGTTTTCAAATTTTAGGGTGTTTTCATATGTATGGGTGTTTTGTCTGCATGTATGTCTGAGTAGCAAGTGCATGCCTAGTGCCTGTGGGAAGCCTAAATGGATACCAGACACCCTGAGACTTGAGTTACAGATGGTTGCGAGGTAGCATAAAGGTCATTGGATCCCTGAGATAGGAATTACAGATGGCTGTGAGCCACCTGTGGATGCTGCCAATCAAACAGATCCTCTAGAAGATCAGCTAGTGTTTTTATCTGCTAAGCCCTCTCCCAAGTCCCCAGTATTTATCTTAACAGTAATATGTAAGTCAGAGCTAGACTTTTACATTCTACTTAAGAACATACATAACTGTATTATATGAAAAAGTCTTCAGTGAGTTTGTATAATTAATGAATGGCAGAGCTTGGATTTAAGAGCAGGATTGTTTGGCTTGGAAATGGCTGTGATTTCTGAAAAGCTGTACTACCCTTGGGCAGTTATATATATGTTGTGGAGCACTTTGTCAGAGCTGTCCATATTATTTACCTTTCTAACCAAGAGGGTTTGTCTTAACTAGGACAATAGATGCAAAGCACAACCATGCTGGATAAACTGGAACAAACATGATCTTAAAAGCATGTAACAGATGAGTTATCACGTGACATCATGTACTATATCTACCTGTAGGATTCTTTGCGGGAATCCGAACTATTACCTAATCTGCATTTATAAAATGTAGTCTCACATCCAATTTGCAGGAATTATTCATCGTAAATGGTTGATTTCCTGCCTTTCCTCAGATGTGTGTAAGTGACTCAATTATAATCAAGAAACAGCAGAGCACGCAATGTAACTATGCAATCACCAATATGGATCTCAAGCTTTGATGGGATGCTTCTCTGATATTAAACGCAAGCTGAAAAGAGGATCGAGAGTAAATGAAGTATTTGCACTTACCATTACAGAAAAACTAATAGTAGTTCATTTTCTTCATTTCACAAGATCTGTTTCCTAAATTTGCTATCCTGACATATCTAGGTATTGTGGAAATATAGCAGTGTGAACAACAGATCCGTACTGGTAATGACACAATTGCAAATGCTTCAGCACATGTGAGAAATTAGGCTCATAGGCTCTGCAAGTGGTTCTTTGTCTATTCTTTTAATAGCATCTTACGGAAGTGCTCAGAGAGCTGCTGCCTCAAATCAAGCCTTGTATTTATGTCTTTCGCAGTTTTTAGTGGGGAATTGGGAATGCCACTTTTTCTCTCTGAAACTCTATAAAATGAGGCATTCATTTCCATAGGGAAAGAATGTTCAGTCTAAAAAGCACACTGGACTACTCTGACCCTGGGCTCATGTTTGCAGGGTCATAATAAAACAAGAATTTCATAATTCTTGGTTTCTACCAGATCTCACACCTACCATCTGAAACAGAGACAGCAGTGCAAGCGCAAACATTGGCCTCATTTAACAAGGACTGGCACAAACCTAGCCTAGATGCCCAAAGAATTGGCAAACACACTGGCTCTCATTTGTAAATTACACACTCTCCACAATCATTCTTTTTAAATAGAGCAGAGAGGAAAAGCCTTTCTTCCTAAATGTATCCTGCCTTGAGGCATCCCAAATCACTAGCAGGGAGATGTGCCATATCTATTAAGTAGGTGGTCTCAGGACAGCCTAAGGGCCACTTTTAACATTTATATTTTGTGTTAAAAATCAATCTATAATCTCAATTTCCATAAACTCATGTATCCCAGGAATTAAACATAATTTTGCCCTATATGGTGGCACACACACATCTGTAATTCCAGCACTCCAGGAGACCGAGGCAGAAGGATTCTAGAAAGTATAGGGTCAGTCCTCACTATATAGGGAGCTTGAAGCTGGCTTCTGCTACAGAGTAAGACTTTGTCTCAAAAGTAGATTAATAGGGCCTGGAGATACAGCCTATTCCTTAAGAGTACTTGCTGCTCTTGCAGAAGACTCCAGTTTGCTTCCCAGCACCCACATGGCAGCTCAAAACTGTCCACAATTCCTGTCACAATAGATCTAATACCCTCTTCTGGATGCTGTGGTCACTACACAGAAATGTTATACATGCATACATACTGGGACACTCATAAACCTAAAAAAAATTAAAAAGGAGATCTTGTTTTTAATTATATTATTTCCCCCTATTTATTGATATTTTTACATGTATAGGAACATACATGTAAGAAATAAATACATGTAAATAAATAAAATGAATTTTTATACCCACATAATCTTCGTTTGAAATTTTAAGGCAAGATCTCACTATGTAGCTCAAACTGCATTCAAACTCACAGTTTCCTTACCACCTTCCTCCAAAATACTGGAACTGCAGTTGTGTGCCTCCATGCTCACTTCCAAATTTTTTTTTATCACTTTTCAAACACTATAGGACATAGTAATTTATTTACCATTTATTGATGTTTACCTAGAAGGAGAAGACCAACCCAGGCCACTTCCAATCAGATACTTAAAACCCAGAAAGATTTAATGCATTCAATGTTGGATCCAATAATACATTTAGATCTCCAATTGGGAAAAAATATTTGAAGAAAGGAAGATTCTAAGACATTTTTTTTTGTGTATTCCCCAGCAGTGACCCATCACATAATTGAACATTTAATCTAATCCTCAAGATTCAGAATATTTTTCTTTACAGAGACATCCTTATGCCTAGAAAAACCTACAAAATATAGTATAGTAACTATTCCATTAATAGTTTTGACAACTTTTTCACATTTGTTGTGTCTGCTGAAACAAACAAACAATCAAAAACCCTGAACACTAGATTATCATGAAGTGATGTTTTCATTTAAAAATTCTGGAGGTAGGATTTTGATTTTCAAGTTAGACGTCAGTGCTTGGACAAATTGTTAATCCATGGAAGGAAGAAGTGTGCAGTCTTTGACATGTGAAAAGCCTCCAAATACAATATCATTGCATCAAGTATTTCCCACGAAAATCGGTTCAAGTAAAATGAGGAGGGAATTTAGCAATCAGCAAGGGAAAGATATAAGAAAAGCAAAGCAAATTGTTAAGAGGAGAAGATGTATAAGGAGGAAGACATGTGCAGGACAAGAGATAAGTCTTGTGACTAGGGATGGAGCTCAATTTGTGGAATACTGTTTCAGAATATTTGATCACACTGTGAGAAAATGTGTTACTATTTTACCTTGCCTTCCTAGGTACCTTTTGAACACACAAAATACACTAGATTGACTATATGTTTTCCCTATATTTATTTACAATTTCTATACACTAAGAACTATCTTATTTCTTCTTTCTAGTATTATCATTAATTTTTATGCAATATATTTTGACTATATTCTTCCCTTCTCCAAACTCCCTCTCAGATCTTCTCCACCTCCCTACTCATGCAGTTTATTTCATGTCTATCTATCATTTATAGCTACCTACCTACCTACCTATCTACCCATCTACCTATCTGTATCTCTTTCTCTCACTCAAATTCCCACTTCCTTCTTTGTTATTCTCTCCCTCTCGTAAGGAAAAAAAAAAGCACAAACAAATCAACACAAATATGTAAGCTTAAAAATTAGCAAAACAAAGAGCACATACAAACAAAACAACCTCCATGTTTTCCAGGAAACTATATATATATATATATATATATATATATGAATCCATCTTGAACATGGAAGCAACTTTCAAACTCTCAGTTTTATATTTGTGAGCTGTTAAAGGTCACTTTGTTGGTAATGTGTTTTGCAGATATTTTTAAAAGCAGCTGAAAGATAAACAAAAAGGCCAGAACATAGAACATGTAACTCAACCATTATATCAGAAAAAGACAATACCCTTCACCTCCTGAAAGTCTCTGACTTGGGAGTTAAAATAAATGTTAAAAGTAATCACCAGAAGAAGTAAGTTTTTAATTAAAATATATTCATCTAAGAAATGTGTTCAGGTAGTGAATTGGGAAAAAGAACTGAAAGGTAACATTTTATGCTGTTTCTAAAGCCTACCTTGTTTCGTTTTTTTTTAATTCATGACTATTTAAATTAGAAATTATTTTATATATCAATCTCAGTTCCCTTTTCCTCCCATCCTCCTATGCCCCCACCCACCGACCCCCATCCGGTTCCTCTTCTGCTTCATAGAAAGAATGAAGCCTTCTATGGGGAATTATCAAAAGTCTGTCACATCATTTGTAGCAGGCCAAGGCCCTCCCCCCTGTGTCTAGGTGAGAGAGAGTGTCCCTCTCTGGGGCAAGGGCTCCCAATGTTCATTCGTACACTAGGGTTAAATATTGATCCTCTACCAGAGGCCCCAGAGACTGCCCGTGCCTCCTAACTGACACCTACGTTCAGGGAACCTGTTTCTGTCCTATGCTGGTTTCTGAGCTGTCTGTCTGGGGTCCATGAGCTTCTCATTGTTCAGGTCACCTGCTTCTGTGGGTTTGCCCAGCCTGGTCTTGATTGCTTTTCTCATCACTCCTCTCTGTGTGCAACTGGATTCCAGTAATTCGGCTCAGTGCTTAGCTGTGGATCTCTGCTTCTGTCAGCTACTGGATGGCATTTAAGGTAGTCATCAATCTCATTATAGTGGAATGGCATTTAAGGTAGCCGCTATTGCTTAGATTCTTAGTTGGGGCCCTTCTTGTGGATTTCTGGATATTTCCCTAGTGTCAGATTTCTCTTTAAACCTGTAATAGCTCCCTCTTATTAAGGCACCTCTTTCCTTGCTCTCCTCTAGTCTTCTTCTTGACTCAATCTGCCCCCCCTTCTCACCTCTTTCTCCTAACTCTTTCCCATCCCACATGCTCCCAATTTTCTCAGGAGATCTTGTCCCTTTCCCCTTCTCTGGGGCACCATTCATGTCTCCCTTAAGGTCCTCCTTGTTTCCTAGCTTCTCTGGAGGTGTGGATTGTAGGCTGGCAATCCTTTGCTCTATGTCTAATATCCATATATGAGTGAGTACATACCATGGTTGTCTTTTTGTGACTGGGTTACCTCACTTAGAAGATTTCTTCTACTTCCATCCTTTTGCTTGCAATTTCAAGATTCCATTGTTTTTTCCCCACTGAGTAATACTCCATTATGTACATGTACCACATTTTGTTTCAATTTTGTATCCGAGTATGCATAAGGTAATGATTAAATACTTATTTTATTCTTTGAGAGTTTCAAACTGTATTTTTATCATATTCTTTCCTGTTCCCCAACTCATCCTAGATTCTACCCCATTCGTACCTACGTAGCTTCATGTTCCTTTTCCCACTTAAAATAAAACAACCAAACAAAAGAAAAGGAAATTACTAATCATTCCATTTATGTGGGCTATTTCTGATAATGGGTCTCCTCTGCACTAGTAAGTAGTTGATACATGCCTAGTGTTATTTCATTGAAGAAAACTGATTTTTCCTTTTCCTAGCAGTATCATTTGGATAGATACTCAGTAAATTATTCCAATTGTCACTGTAGATTAACCCAACAAAATATATTTTGGGTACACCTAAAATTTTATGTGAGAATGTGTAGAACAAACCACTTCTCAATAGTGACCAGGGAAATATGTTGTTTTTTGTTTCTTTGTTTGTTTGTTTTGTTTTTAAATGTAGTTTGTGCTCAGACTTTTGTGGAAGCTGAAGGCTATTTCAAAGTCTCTTCGAGGGGGAGATGGGAATTTTTCCAGAGCCATGGGGACTTCTAAGTCTCATATTTTCCCAGTTCACTTCCTGGATCTGTCATAATATCAAATACTATAAATTTGGAAAACAACGCTTTTGGCACCCAAAAAATCTAAACACCAAGTATGTCTCTATCTAATTAACTTGTCTCAACCTCAGAATTCCTGAGGATCCTAATATCTCAGTTATGGCTTTACTACAATCTCAAATTAATACAAATTGTAAGAAATACATACTGCAATGTATAGGGGTTCATAGTCCTCAACATGGTTGATATTTTCAGTATAAGAAATATTGGTCAAACAGGTATATTTTATGACTCTAATTTTGCCTGATCTCTTTTTAAGACCTCTTTTCCAAAATACTGCTTGGATAACATATTAAAGATCAATAAATACTTATTGATCTATAATTCCAAGCAGAGAAATGATAAATTAAAAAAATCACCATTTAAATCTTCACTAAGAAGCCCATAATAGGTATTTTAGGCAGAGGCAAAAATGTAAGAAAGCCTTCTCCTAGATCTACTTGTCATAACAGTGAAATCTAATGATTCACTTTATGTCTCTAATTATAAATGAAAGCCACACATTAAACAAAGAGATCAAGGAGTTCACACTTCTTTAATTAGGGGTTCACAGGGATGCTAGATTTGGCCATGCTAGCTTGTTTTCATTACTGTGTGCTGACATTCTCCTGTAACCTAACCATAGGTACGTTTTCTCTAGTCGTGTACTTTTTGACAGGTTAGCAACAATTCTAACTTCATGCTCCATTTTCTCTGCCTCCTGAGGCAATTTCCTATCCATGCACTTTGTTATTTCCTCAGCTTTGTCGCTCCGACCTGTAAGGTACTTCATGATGGGAGCTGCACTTTGAATATCAACACTTCCAATTGCTCCCCTGGCTGAATACTATCTATGTCAGTTGCAGAGGAGGATTTTAATATATAGGTCATCTTCTTACATTAAATAGCTGGTCAAGACTATGGACTGAGGTGTTTCAAAAATAAATCTCATCACACTTCTAGGCTTTTTGCCATCATGAAACTAACGGTCCTCTGATCAGACTTCTGATCATCTCCCAAGTCTCTTCCTTCACCACTGCCTAGTTAGGTGTGATGGGAAATGTTGAACTGTGTGATATGCCCTAAATTGATCATGGCATTTATACTGCTGTATCCTTATTCAGAAGCCATTTTTTTCTACTTCTAAGATTCTAACCTGTCCTGTGCTCTGAAGTTCTTAAACAAATGCTGTCTTCCTTAACTCTGTTTGGTCTTTGTGATTCATTACATTTAACCACCAGACTCTTAGCTGTGTTAGAATTCTTTACATATCCTTACAAGATCCATGGTTATGCAATGCAGCTCACTTGTTTTGTTTTCTTAAAGCATTTTGCAATTTGACCATGAACTCTTGTTCTATTCTCTATGCATCTCCAACACATCTGTGCTTGGAGTCCAGTCAAGACACTAAGTGCTTATTTCAGTGATTGACATATTTAGAAGGAAGCAAAGAAAATACTGTCATTATCATAAATTTTACCTTTCCCAAGTATTCGCATAGGTTGAGCATAAACAATTACTACTGAGTTTTCCCCTTAGGTCTATAAAATCTAGAGGTAATAAGATATGAAAAAAATCATGGACATTACTTTCAAGAAAAGTTTTAATTTTTATTTAAATTTAATATTTAAGCATGAGCATTAACAGAAGACAAAGGGCTAGGAATGCATCTCAGTTAGTAATGTGCCACCTAGAATCACTTAAAACAAATGCAGCAGTGTTAGGTCTGTAGGTCAAGCTCTTGGGAGTAGAGGCAAGAGAATCAGAAGTTCAAGGCTACCTTCAGCTGTATAGCAAGTTCCAAGCTAGCCAGTGATACATAATAGAAGGAGAGAGAGAGAGAGAGAGAGAGAGAGAGAGAGAGAGAGAGAGAGAGAGAGAGATACCAAACAGCCAAACAAGCCGGTATCTTTTTTTTTCTTGTCATGCTGTAGATGCAACATAGAGCCTTGCACTTGCTACACAAGCACTGCACCAAAGCCTTGCACTTTCTAGACAAGTACTGTATTACTCAGCAAATTCTAGCACTTATAAGCGCCATAAATGCCATTAATGCATCCTGTCACAAAGGTGCTCAGAAACACATAAAAATAATGTTTTTGCAAAGCAGTGAAAGTACGAAGAGCTATACAAGCTCCAAGCTGAAATCTTCATTAGAAGTTGAGTGTCCCTAATCTGAAATCCAAAACCCAAGTGTTCTAGAATCTGAAATTTTGGAATGGTGTTGAGACACTGCAATAGTTTCAGATTTTGAAGCATTTGAGATTTCAAATTTTGAGATCATTATTCTCAAGTAATAAAACTGTACAAAGATTACAAACCTGAAACTTCGATAACTGCAAACTCTTTTAGCTCAAACATTTCAATAAGGGGTATTCAACATGTACCTTTAGTAATAATGATAGCTAAGTGAATTCCAGTAATTGTTATTATTTAATAAAGAACTGGTTACTTTTAAACACTAAGGTTTCTACACTGTCCATCTCTTTTTTTCATACTGAGGTCAGGAATGAGTGATGTTTTAATTATTCTTTGAAGGAGATGCAACAGTATCAAATTGTCCTTAAAACACACATGTGATAATAAGCTTGAGATAGAACACAGGCCTTTTTTTCTTATTAATTCTTTAACAATTTCATACACTACGTTTTAAAAGTGTTGTGTCCATTTCCCCCAACTCCTCCCTTGTCCAACCTTTTAACCCTCCCTATCCACCCCATCACATCCAGTTTATGTTGTTTAGTTTTGGGAGCTGGGCTTGATTTGGCATGTGGTTGACTTACCAGGCATTCTCACCATTAAAGAAAACTGATTCTCCCTTTTCTATCAGTTATCAAATGCCAATAGCACCTCATCTAGTGTTGGGATCATATGTGCACTGTTCCTTCTCTACTGACTTGAGTTCTCCCATGCCTCATGTGTGCTGTCACAACCACTGCAGTTCATATGTGAACAATCCTGCTGAGTCTGGAAAACATTATGTCTTTCATATTATCTACCACCTCTGGCTCTTAACAATCTTTATGCCCTCTCTTCCTTGAAGATCCCAGGGGTTTGAAAAAATTGGGTGTGTCCTCTCTGGGACTGAGAACTTCATGGTCTATCCTTCTCTGCATGTTGACATAGTTATTGTTGTTGCTAATTACCATCTACTGAGACAGGAAGCATTGCTGAGGATTGTAATTTGCCTTTTTAGTATTAAAATAACTTACCAAATTATCATGACATAAAGATAACTGATGGGAGATGTCATTCTGTATATGTTTCTCATACTGGTTAATAATAAAGCACTGTTGGCCAATAGGAAAGGAAGATAGGGAGGGACTAGGAGACAAGGAGGAAATAGGGAAGTAGGAAGGAGGGAGCGAAGATGGAGAGTCTGGAGAAAGCAGTATGACGCCAGCTCCCCGGTAAGAGAAATACATAGATCAGCAGAAATGGGTTAATAATTAAGGCAGAGCTAGCCGATAAGAAACAAGTAACCGGGCCAACAGCATTGTATCAAATACAGAGTCTCTGTGTGTTATTTGGGGCTGGCGCAGCGGCAGGACAAGACCCGGGAGGCGGCAGGCCAATTATTTTTAAAGGTAAAAAGGGAATTATGGTATTGATATGATTACTTTGTTTTGGAATGGATTTTCATTTATTGATACAATTTAAGGTCAATTTTGTCATATGTATATTTCTCCTCTTATTTGTATAGCTCATTTAGAAATGTAATGTATAATGTAGTACAGATTATAGATAATTACCTATGATAGTCAAAGCTTAGAGTTTAGTTAGGGTTTTCAAGATACACAGAGATGTATTTAAGATAGATAGGAATTCTTCAAACCTTTCAAAGACCTACAGAATATGACATTTAAAATGGTTTAGGGTTTTACTTGACAATGAGACATAATTGATCCTGGTAACACCACCTGCTCAAAAAGAAAGATGGACATTAAAGAAACACGTTATGGAGTTTACTTCCAATATGGCAAGACTAGCCATTTGGACAAAATACTGCTCTTGTCTGGACTGTTTGACTTTGTGCTATATAAACTGGACATGCAGGGCCCACAGAAAAGTGACTGCTGATTCACGATGGACATTGCTACAGAGTTCCTGCTTCATGGAAGAGTCTGCAGACAGTATGCAGGACACAAAAAAAGTGACTGATAAACTGCCAATACAAGAAGACAGTTTAAAGTTTCCTGTATTGCTAAAGAGTCTGCCAGACACACTATGGCCTATGGGCTAAAGATGAAAGATTACAAAAAAACTTTGGGTGACCAGGCAGTGAGTTGTCTCTGTCATTTCTAGAGTTTATACTATCCTTCTGTGGTCTTTGAGGGACTTGAAGACAGAGAGTTATGGTTACAGTTTTCCTTAGTATTAAAGATAAGTTACTTAGACTTTAGACACACAAAGATATGATAGATAATGGAATATTTTCTTCAAATCTTACTAAATGTTAATGGACTAAATAGTGTTAACTGTAATTCTTATTTGATAACTGTTATGTGATATTTTTGCTATGTTAAGGTTAAAGCCCTTCTTTTTATTTAGACAGAAAAGAGGAGATGGTGGGAGATGTCATTCTGTATATGTTTCTCATACTGGTTAATAATAAAGCACTGTTGGCCAATAGGAAAGGAAGATAGGAGGGACTAGGAGACAAGGAGGAAATAGGAAGTAGGAAGGAGGAGCGAAGATGGAGAGTCTGGAGAAAGCAGTATGACGCTCAGCTCCCCGGTAAGAGAAATACATAGATCAGCAGAAATGGGTTAATAATTAAGGCAGAGCTAGCCGATAAGAAACAAGTAACTGGGCCAACAGCATTGTATCAAATACAGAGTCTCTGTGTGTTATTTGGGGCTGGCGCAGCGGCAGGACAAGACCAAGCGGCAGGCGAAAAAATCGTACTCGTTACAGATAACCCTTTTGGAATCTTACTGAAATTGACCAAGAAGAGAGACATAATCTAGAGTGAGGGAAAGTTATGGAGGTGAAGGGCTTCGTGTATTTCCAGAAAAGACAAGAAGTGCAGTGCTGCTGAGGAGTACAGAAACAACCAAAAGTAAAAAGAGAAAAAGAAATGTGTGTATACCACGAATTCCAACCTTATGAAATCTGTAGCCATACAAGGGGCAGCCTTTGCACTCTCAAAGGTAACAGAATGTAATGGGTAACCCTGAAGAGAATAACTACTGGTTTTCCTGTTTAGAAAGTTCTATAATGCTCACAAGTATTGGGAGAATGACAAAGTACCTAGACCCTTCATCTTCCTCTTTTGCTGAGGCTAAAAGGGAGAGAATAAATATCAGCTGGGAGAAAAGATCAATGAAGGCCTGGCCTGCAATAACAGATGGACAGTACCAGGCCAAGGGAAACTATAAATGCTACACAACCTCATTTGTCATCCTTTGAACTGAAGGTCTCCTCTGACCAGAGCATTAAAGATCAACTGCAGCTCTTCCCTTGAGCACATGTGTTTGCTTTACTTATCGTCCTGCCCAGCAAGCTAGAAAGGCACTGAAAACTTGTCTGCAAACACAGTGCAGGCTTTCCCTGAGGGCTAATCCATGAACTTCATAAAAGTTACATTTGTCTGTCTAGACCCCTGAAGTTCACATTATCCACAGCAGAGCATTTACTTCTCCTTCTTCCATTAGCAATAACATCAAGCATAGTGAGCTGGCCAGGACCAAGGTGCTCAGAGTACACATCCGATTGTTTTCCTGCCTCTCACTAATGATGGATGGAAGTGACTGAGCTTTTCATTCAGAGCTATTGCACTCCTTTAGATTGTGCTATAAGATGACAGGCCTTCTGCCCGTGCCATTTCTTGAGCATGATGGAGTGAGGTCATTTCCAGCTGAGTCCTAGATCCCTTTGGAGTCTGTCCTGGGGAGACAGCTTCATAGATAATGACAATGAGCATGGTAAGTTTCAATTGTATGCTTATAATCCTGCATGTGCTTTTCTAAAATAGGAATGATCTCTTCCCATAAAAGAGCAAGCTACCTGATCCTTCCACTCACACAATCTTTCTGTCCCCTCTTCATCATCATTCCCTGAACCTTAGGTAAAGAAGTGTTTTGTGGATGTATCCATCATGCCATGGACTCCACAATGCTGCGTTTTAATTGGTTTTGCATTGAGTGGCTTTTTGGTAATGGTCTCCAATTTTTGCAAAGAAAAGTTTCCTTGATATCTGTGGGTATAAGGACAAACATTTAGAATGTAACTAGGGGTTATGCTGGTTAAGTAATTATTGTAGGGTCTTCTCCAATATCCATGACTTTTATTAGGCCTGGATATTTGGCTAAGTTTCCATTAATAGTCATTTTCTCCTATTTGATGAGTAGGTTTTAAGCCCAATTAGAAAGCTCTTGGTTATCATCAAGGCTTGTGCATCACTACTGCACTTAGTTATCATGCCATGGTGGACACTGATTTGATTCATAGGTATCATAGCTGGGTAGGGACTATTGTTTGTCTCCCTTCTTTGGTAGTTTGCATAATACCTTCTGATATCATGAAAGCTAGTCCTTAGAGAGGAGGAATTCATGTCAAATCTAACTCAGAGTGAGACAATTTTCATTTCAGGCCTCACAGAATATGTCATGGCAGCCAAATACAGGGCCTTATGTAGAAATTATTGTTTTCATTTTTATGATTATTATTTTATTTTATGTGTATCTTTGTACCCAGTGAATGCAATCCTTGAAGAGGTCAGAGAAGGGTGCTAGATCCTCTGGAACCGGAGTTACAGGAAGTCATCAATGGCCATGTGGATGCTGAGACTGACTTGAACAATGGTTGACTACAAAAGCAGCTTCTTACCTTAACTACTGAGCCATTTCTTCGCATCCTGTATATGTTTTATTTTGTTTTTCAAGATGGGGTTTCTCTGTATAACAGCTCTGGCTATCCTGAACTCACTTGTAGACCAGGTTGGCCTCAACCTCACAGAGATTTGCCTGCCTTTGCCTCCAAAGTGCTGGAATTAAAGGTGTAAGCCACCACCATCTGGCCCCGTATATGATTTTTAAAGGATGTATTTCCATAGGCAATCACTAGGAACTATAAAAATCAGGACTGGGAAAGAGAGAGCTAAGTAGGAATGTGATTTTGGACAAAGTTTTGAGAACAGCAGTTTTACCCTAAAGACATGGATTAAACCTCAGTGTTGTTGATATTTAAGTAAAATGGTGAGATTTAGTATTTCATTATCACACATTTACCCTGTACATTTCTACTTCACAGGTGCGAATATTAGTTAAGTATATAATTAGAATAATATTTGTGGATCTGGAAGGTGTAGATGAGCAAGTGCTAAATAGGTTCCAGATTTTACAGTTGAGAGAGAAACATGGAGACAGACTGGGTCATCCAGAATCTGCCACCATCCCAGTCTTGGACAGACAAACACAGGAAGCATTCCCTGTTTGATTCCCCTGAAAAGTGGACCCCAGACCCTATCCTTCCACCGAATCCCCCAGAGAGACCTGGAGGCAAACTGAGCTATCTATCACCTGCTACCTTTCCTATATTGAACTGGCACTCACTGAAAAGTTGAGGGCAGGGCCATTTCCTGCCCAGTTTTTCCTGTTTGAGTCCCCTAAAACATAGCACCTAGTCCTGTCCTGTCAACAAATCCCCCAGACAGCCATCTAGCATCTTCTGCCCTTTAATTCTTGGACCCACCTGCACATACCTTGAGAGAGCCTTGGACACATACCCACCAGAAGAGGGAGGAGACCACATCTGCAACTACTGGAAGAAGCGATGTGAAGACGACAGTATAAGAACATATTAAACAACAAAATGACTAATATGACACTATCAGAGTCTAGGGATTCTATACCAACATGATCTGAACATCTCAACACAGATGAAACAGAAGAGAATGACCTTAAAAACAACTTTATGAAGATGAGAAAATCCCTTTAAAAAAAAATGGAAGAAAATACAAAGTTTTACATTTGATTTGTGCGAGCACGTGCGCACGCACGCACGCACACACACACACACACACACACACACTCCACCACCACCCTCACCACCTATGGGGAATCATGTTTGCCCTTCCTTGTCACAGAGGTTGCAGTGATAAAGGTGCTCATAAAACAGGATCCACTGCTAAAAACATCATTCTGGTTTTGTTTTGTGTTCTCAGTCTTCTTGCAAACCTGAGTCATGGATTATACATATGTCCAATAAGAACCATTGTACCTCCCTCTCTGATTCTGAATGTGTCTCACTTGTCTCATTCCCTAAGCCTTAGGTGTGAGTCAGCTGTTATCCCGTCTCTTACCTGAGGAAGGTTATTCCTCAGTGTAGTTGAGAGATTAAGAAAGGCTGACAGGGATTTCTTGTGTACCCAGATAAACAATGGCAGAAAGAAAAGTATAAGGATCACCCTAAGGAGAAAAGTCCAAGTCACCAGTCACTAGCAACCTCATGAAAAGTTCATCAAGTAGCATCTGTATCAAAACTCCATGACATGTATTGATATGACATCCATTTTATAAGCAATCACTCAGGAAAATAAAATCAGGATGCAAACTCATGCTGTGTACTTGGGACCACACAGCTACTCACCTCCATGAATGCAGCAGAGTTGTGGCAAGCTGGTGTTTATATCTTAGCACTTGAAAAGACACATTGCTATTATTTTTCTGGTGATCCCATACATTCATCAATTGTCAAATGGAGAGAAATGAAGATAAGGTAAATTCAGCATTTCTTTGCCTCCCTCTTCCTCCTTTCTTTCCTTTCTATCGTATTCACCATCCTGCCCTTCCTCTATTCCATTCTTCCATATTTTCCTTCTTTTTTCTTTTTTCATTGCTCTTTCCCCTCTGCACACAAACACTGGTTTCTCAAATCTACAAAGTCTCTGACAAAAACAGACCTCCAAAAAACAACTTACATTTCACCCAGGGTGCAAGCAACATGAGACTACTGTGTGGAAATCCAGGACTTTACAATACATATGACCTAGATATCAGACTAATCTAGGTCTGAATCCTGTCTCTCTTCTGCCATACTCATGACTTTCACTGAATTATTTGAACCTGAGCTTAACAATAGTGCCTGTGCATGAGATTATTAAACACTGGAAGTCCTATAATCCATGCAAAATGCTAATAGCTATGAGGTAAGAAATTAGGAATAATGGATATCACAAAGTCTTCAGTGACATGACAGTGGTAGAGAGTCATTACCATTCTGTCCTTTAGAGGAGTTTTAGAAAGCACTGGGGAAACTCAGCCTGAATAATAAAACTAAGGAGTAAAAGTGGAGCAGCAAAGCAGTGGGTTCATTACAATAACAGCATGGTGTTCCTGAAACTCTAGGCAGGGAACCCTAGATTGTACTCAGTGCTAACTGTGCATATTACGGGAATTACATTACAATTAGGTTGCCACTGTAGCTAATGTTGGCAGTCACTGTGCTAGGTACCTAGTCAGTTCAGCTCTTGACTGATTTCTATGGTAGCCTGTATAAGCTCAATACAATAAGAAAAACATAACTTAGAGAATTAAAGTGTGTGTTATTGCAGAAATTAAAACATTGCTTTCTTTTTAAAAAAAAAAAAAAGAAAGAAAAGGAAAAAGAAAAATAAGGTCTTTAACTGGGTTTTTATCCATTGTTGCCTTTTAAGGAAATGTTGGTATATGAAGGAGAGAAAGAGCCCTACTTACATTATCATTTATAAAACTGAACATGGTGGTACACACTTTTAATCCCAACACTTGGGAGGCAGGGCAGGTCTATGAGGCCAGCCTGGTCTACAGAATTATTCCAGAGCAGCCAGGCCTATGTAGAGAGACCCTATTTCAAAAAACCAAAGCAAGCAAACAAGACAAGTCAAAACTGTCATTGATAAATAAATTTAACATTGAGTAAATGAAATTCACCCCTTTTTATAAGAGAAGAGCATGTCATATCTGTGCGTAAAGGGAGTATTTAAAGCAGGATTAAGTTCTGAAGTACTGAAATCAAGTATAGAATAGTTGATGTCACTCCTCCCTCTACCCAAGAATCTACTACAGGACCAGTAATTTAACACTGTTTTCTAAAGTGACTTATTTAAATGATTCTGATTAGTCATTAAAAAAAATACAGCAAACTTTTGAGACAAATAATTACTTTATTGAATTCTAACCAAACTTGAAAGGCTTCCTTCTTAGTACATTAACTCTCACATTACAAGGTTCTGCCAAACTTACCAACTTGCTCGAATGTTCTGGATTTCATCTTTTTGCAGCTTTGTCCTTTATTTTTTCTTTCCCTTGCTGCGATCTGGCATGTGACAACAGCTTCTGTTGTCACTTCCATTGTGGGAGTTGTACTGGTGGCAAAAATGTTAGATGCCTTCAACCTACTTCCCTACAACCTTCTTTCCACCTGACCTTTTAATGATAGAACTCCTCAGGACTCAATTAGAACTCTCTCAATTTCTATCCTCCCTTGCCTAGACATTTTCATTCCTCCTGTAAGGTAAATTGTCATCTATTTGATGACTCAAAATTTATGAGTGCAGACCAGACATCTCTTTTAACTGTATGGTTCTACATGTGGCTGTTGGTTTGGTAATACTATTTAAATATCTCCAGAACATAAAAGTCAGTGTGTGACCATTGAAACTCCTAGAGCATCCCGTACATAAAACTACATGACCACCATGGGTCTTTAAAGTTCTAAAAGACACACTTCCACTCTATCTATTGTCCTAAAAATTTGAGGGTTTTTTTTATTACTCTTTTTTGTATCTAGCTCTTCTCAGGTGAAACTCTAGCATATTTAACAACAGTTTCATTTCTCTATTAACACAACTCAAAGTACAGTTGACCACTATATCTTGTTTTAAACATTTACTGTTTTAATCATATTGCTTCCAGCTTTTTAGTATTGATTTATTTTGCACACAGTGGACAATCTTTGTAAATGCTCTTTTTGTTCTTGTGGCTTTGAGATAAAAAAAAAATAATTGAACAGCTTTCGTTGCCCTTAAGAATACAATATTCCAAACTGGCTTTACAAACTGCATCATCAAACTAGGTCAACTTCTTCATGACAATCTTCTCTTGAATATGACACCTTCTCCAGCTTCTAGTTCCATCTAAAGGCCTTGATCTCTTTTCCCTATGCATATTATTACTCTTTTGGGATCATTTTAAATGTTGCTTCCTCAGAGAAGCCAGATCTGGATCAACTGACAACACCGTATTAATTCCAAGGGCATTTTGTATTCTGTCTTTATAGAGCATATTTTTAAAAATTATTATTCAAAAATATTTATTTAAAATTCCATCTTGGTCAATAGCTATAGAGTTTGTGAAAAGAGTACTTTTGCATAAACCTATCTTCCATTCTTAGATGTCAAGATAAAATACATTTTTATATCTATCCTTTATAGGCCTAGTTCTGTCTCACACATATCTTTATTCAGATTTCTAATCTCCAGCACTTGAGGATATTAGCTTATTTGCAAATGACATCACTGTAGATTTAATTAGTTAAGATGATGAGGTCATACATGACTAAAGTGGTTCCTAATATAACATGATTCATATCCTTAAAGGAAGAAAAGAGAAACTAAGAGGGAAGTTTACATGAAAGGAGAGACAGACAGAAGAGATCTAACTAAGATCTGAGGAGCAGAAATATAGAAGGGCCCTTCCAGAAAAAGGAGGAAGGTATTTAGCATGAGTTTCAGAGGGAGTGGGCACTGTTTACCTTTGAGTTTTATTCTCCATCTTCCAGAACTGTGAAAATAACCGCCTCTTAATTAAGTGTTGTAGATTGCAAAGCTGCTTTGTTACGGCACCCAAGGAAACAAAAACAGCTTCTAGTTACATCCTCATGCCTTCTAATATACAGTGTATTCTTCTTCTACCCTGGGTACTCAGTAACTAGGATTGTTTGGAATATAGTATATACTTTGATAAAAAAATAACAACAGCATTATTATTATATATATATACAGCCATAAAATCTCTCAATCTTACTGCAAAGAAGCAAGAAGTTAATATCAAAAAGTTACCTGATCACAAAATCTTGCTTAAGTCTTTAAGCAAACTTTAAATATAAATACTTATGGCAGTGAAATGTATCATAGTCCCAAACCAGAGTCAACAAAAATGTCTACATATGAATTAGCAAACTATGGTCTTCACAATCAAGGGTATATTACTGAATAATAATCAACTAATACACAAATAATATCTACCAGTCTCAAATATATTAATATAAGTGAAAGAAGCTAGACTCAAAAAAGTTGATACTGCTCATAAACCCCTGGGCATGACATTCTAGAAAAGACAAAGCTGAAAAAACGAAGAACAGGGAAATGTCACCATAGCTTGTAGTGGAAATAGCCTTGGAATATGAAAGTTCAACATAATAGAATTCCTTGGAGTTCTTTGGGTTTTTGGCTTTTTAGCTAGTTTGGTATTTTTGTTTTGTTTTTGATTTTTGGTAATCTGCTTGTGGGAAACAATTTTGGAAACAATTGCTTGATCTATAGAACTTTAAAAAAAATGAACATACATTTGCTTTCAATAGAAAAAAAGAACATAGCACCAAATTAAATGTGTGAAGGGAATAATATTTTTCCTCATTTTTTCCTTTTTTTTATTTAAATTTAAAAAACAAGGTCTCTTTACATGTCAATCCCAGTTCCCTTACCCTCCTACCCTCTATCAACACCACCAAACCCCAGCCTATACCCTTTCTGCTCCCCAGGGAGGGTGAGGCACTCCATGTGGAGCCTTCCAAGTCTGGCCTAGGCCCTTCCCCTTGTGTCTAGGCTGAGAAAGTATAATTTTTAAAACTAAAGAATCTTTGTGTTTTATGTTGTTCCTCTTTATCATGAGAAAATGACTCAATTTTTAAATAGCTCTCTATACTTTTAAAGATGTCAATCAGAAATATATCTGTCTTAAAATGAATGTCTGCTATGTGGACATGGTTTCTACCCCTCATCTATCACTACATACTTAACAAAGAAGAACATTTTGGTTGGATTTGTTTAAGTGCTCAAGGCCTATTTTATTCCCTCACAACTAATCTCAAGCTAGCCCTGAGCAACAGCAGATGTCTGTCATGGCTTTATAACAGTTAGTTTGCATTCTGCACTCTCAGTGAAGTAAATGGATGGTTCCAACCTAGTGTCCGATGAACAAGTGTCCACATGTCATGGACTGTGCTTATTCTCACCCTGCTGTCACATTTAGTGGATCCCTAAAAGAGAATGAGCCCCAGAGGCTGAAAGCTCCCACAGGGGTGATGTTGGATTTAACCATTTAAGTGCATGATCTCAATGGCTGTCCACAGAGCATAGTGAATGCTTGGCCTTAGTTGATGGGATGGCTAGTAGTGCCACCCTTATTTCTAATATGTTTCTGTCCTGCCAGTAAATGAACTTTAGGACGATTGAGTCAGCACCTGTCCTACAGAAAACACAAAGAAAGTATTTTGGGAGCAATCTTTCTTGTTTAATATCCATAAAAATTACAAATTCCGGCTCTAATTTTTCTGCAAAACAATCTGGTGGCATATAGTTTTTCCTGAAAGATTGAAGCTAACAAATATTCTTAATTATTCTAGAGTGGACGAATATTCCCCTATGCAATAACCAGGCTTGATTTCTTCTAAATCATCTTTCCTTTTAATATAGTTTGATAGATGCAATTAATGATTTGCCATTATCACTAAGGAAAACAGACTGTATTTCAAGAATTCTAGGGTGACATTATCTTACTTTGGTCACCATGACCTAATATTTAGTTATTAGCTTGGCAAGAAGACTAACTCAATCCTCACTGTCTCTACATTTATAGAATTTTAGGAAGTTAATTCTTATTAAGAAAATAAAAATAATATAAGGTCACAGTATAATAAAAAATAAAAAACTTGTAAACCTTCAGTAGTTATCTTGCTGTTTTCCTGTTTCCCATGGTATTTGGAGCAGTAATCCTTCCATGTGGTAAAGAAAGTTAGCCAACTCTTCTATGGTATAAATAGAGCTAAATGAAAAGTATAAGCAACAATAACACCAGTAACAGGTATCTTCAGTGTGTGTGTGTGTGTGTGTGTGTGTGTGTGTGTGTGTGTGTGTGGCATTTCTATAAAATAATTGGATGTGTGAGGCGGTCACTAGAGTTAGGACACATTGTTTTTAGATTAAAAAGGCTCACCATGACACACATACTGAATGATAAAATAACCCCACAATGAGTTTATACCACCACCACTGAAGGTACAGAACTTAAGGTATAGAACTTTAAAATCTGAGAAAGTGATTCAATAGAAGACTGTACTGAAAAAAAACAAATGAACAAAAAACAAACAAACAATCAAAAACCCTGAACACTAGATTATCATGAAGCGATGTTTTCATTTAAAAATTCTGGAGGTAGGATTTTGATTTTCAAGTTAGACGTCAGTGCTTAGACAAATTGTTAATCCATGGAAGGAAGAAATGTGCAGTCTTTGACATGTGAAAAGCCTCCAAATACAATATCATTGCATCAAGTATTTCCCACGAAAATCGGTTCAAATAAAATGAGGAGGGAATTTAGCAATCAGCAAGGGAAAGATATAAGAAAAGCAAAGCAAATCGTTAAGAGGAGAAGATGTATAAGGAGGAAGACATGTGCAGGACGGAGGTAGTCTTGTGACTAGGGATGGAGCTCAATTTGTGGAATACTGTTTCAGAATATTTGATCACACTGTGTGAAAATGTGTTACTATTTTACCTTGCCTTCCTAGGTACCCCCCCCCTTTTGAACAGTTTAATAAAGAGCCAAGTGGTCAATAGCTAGGCAGGATAGGATAGGAAGGATTTCTGAAGTGAGAGAGGACCTCTAGGAAGAAGAGAGGTGGAATTCACTAGTAAGCCAAGGAGAAGTGCAATGTACAGAATGGAGGAGAAGCAATGAGCCATATGGTAGGACATAGATTATTGTAAACAGATTAATTTAATTTATAAGAGCTAGTGGGGGAGCAAGCTCAAACTCAGGACAGGATTTCATAATGAAAAAAAGAAGTCTCTGTGACATTCTTTGGTAGCTGGAAGTCCAAAGAGATACTGGCTACAGAGTACTTGCTTAGTGTGCAGGAGGCTTTATGTTTTATCTCCTCTACCACATAAGACTAGCATGGAAATGGATGCCTATAACCAAAGCACTTGGAGTATGGAGACAGAAGTATCAAAAGCTTGATGTTATCTTCAGGGTAGAGTTCAGCTTGTGTTTTATGAGCTCCTGCCTCAAAAGCATACTAAATAAATAAATAGAACAAATAAAAGAGAAAAGAATCTCTAGAGTAGAGGCAGCAAACAGAGGCAGATGGGTGGTTTGGGATGGAGAGGAGATATGACCAGAGACTGGACATTCCTTAAGTTACCTGGATATTCTTTCATGCCTGTTCAAACACATGCAGGAGTTCAGAATGAATTGCCTACAAGTACAAATCAAATTACAAATTTTAGAAATAAGTGACTGTTCATTATGTGCATATGAATATATTAGAATGTCTTTACGACTACTATATGAATATTGCTCTATAAAGATGACCAGGAACTGACTGTTATTTAATTCATAATAAAATTTTAGTGGGAGCTCAAATAAGAACACAGATATTTTGCCATTCTTATTAAGGAGTTGATATTATTGAAAATTGATGGAATGGAAAACAGCAACATAAATACACCTTAAAGAGACATCTACCAGAACAGAGACTTAATAGAGGTTGTATTAGGTGTGTGATGAGTAGAATGGATGCTTTGTGTAGGAAGCAACATGTAGTTAAAAGCACATCAGAGCTATCAGGAATTCCACTACAAATTAAGGGGATCCCCAGAAGATCATCTCTTGGAATCCTACATTATACCTCAGTTCTAGTGCTATCTTGAAGTAAAATTAGATTCTGCAAGCTAAGGAATTAACCCCTAAAGGGCTGTCCCTCATTTCACATAATAATCACAAACACAAACACGTATTATGACTTATGCTGCTTAACAATATGACCCTTTCTAAGGTTCAATTAATTTGCCAGGATGGCTCATATAATTCAGGCACACACTTACATTGATTATAAAGGATATTGTGAACGTAGCTGATAAAAAGTCAGATGGAAGAAATCTATGCCTAGGTAAATAATGGTTTAGGGCTTCTGTCCCTCTGGGCAAGGTCATCCTTCAGGTATGTGGACATTCTCAGAATCCACAAGTTCTTCAGATGTGTTATTTTGAACATTTTTGTGGAGGCTTCCTTACTTCAGCCTTGTTCTGTGTAGCTTCTTCTGAGATTAAAAAAAAAAAAAAAAAAAAAAAAAAAAATCTGTCCTAAATGGAAGTTTGTCAACACACACATGTTCTAAGGGGAGGTGAAACATTCCATCCTCAATAGATTAGTAAGTTCCTGAAACTAACCAGATTCACTAGTTTCTTTCTCCAAGTATATACAAGCAGTAAGGACTGCTGATAGACACTCTTAAACAAGCTTTGATACCTGGCACAGACATGGACAGACAGTTGAGCTGCCTGGAAGAGACATGCCAACTATTGAGCTGCCTCACTCAGGAACACCAGTCTCCTAGCTTTGTAAGCCCTCGCCCATAGCAGGTAGGCCTTTGGATGACATAGCTGTCTTTGAGTTACTTCTACTCCTGTAAGTAACCTCTCATCTACACTTCTTTAAGTAATACTATAAAACTCCTTAGTTCACTGGGTTGGCCCTTTGTTGGCCCAATGACAGTACTTTGTTCTGTCATTGGTTCCTTGTTTAGAATGAATAAATGCTGTTCTTATTTCCAAGGAATAGTGTCACACAACACCTTGTGCTTGAGGAATCAGCTTCCCTTATTACTCTCAGTTCCCTGGAGGTGGGAGGATGGGTTGTATGTTCCATTCTCTTAGACTTTGGTTTGTCTAGTTAAGTGTCCTACCTGGAAGCTAGCCAGGGACCTACCCCCACCAGACATTTTATTGACATCCACAAAAACATGCATCACTTTGGATAGCTTAAAGATTTTCAGAGCCATGATTCAGGTACCAGGGACAAAGATGACATATGTATATCACAGTGCCATATTTATATGAACTGTTTACACATAAGAGCATGTTCCATAATTAATAACATCAAAAATATTTCACATAATATTTAGATCATCATACATTGGCATACTTATTTAATATTATATATTGCATACCTTTATAGTCAATATAAGTTTTCAGGTTAGTTCTGAAAATGGCCAATTTCTCAATATATACTTCAAATATATGATTGATATGAGAGCTCCACATCTGGATTCAGTGACCTTTAATTCGGGCACATGTCCCTAAATACACAACAGCTCTAACTTATATTGCTTTTCTTTCATTCATTTAATGTGTCAAAAAACTCATGCCTTGCTTTTGAATTAATGGATGTTTGCAATTTCTTGCATCAGTTTCCTGAAAATGAGCCAATCACGTAAGGTCATAAAAGCAAGTTTGTCATAAAATACCTCTGATGAACTTTAAGAACAATTCTGTAGTGCAAAAGTCTTTCCAAAGCAAGAGTCACCCAGAAACATGGCATACAGAGCTAGAGTTTTATGGTCCATATCAATATTTTACTGTGGTTACAAATCTAACGCAGATGCCAAGATAGTTTATGTTGCCAAATGGTTCTTTTATTTTTCAGCACATGGTGTGTGTTCTATTTAGCAGTGAACACATCTGCTAGAACATTTTTTTCTTTTCTCTCTCCTTGCATTTTTTTCTTGTGTTTGTTTGCAATTCTAGTTTCTCCAAAGATACAAACTCATACATCAGCCCAATGCATGTTTTATGACTTATAAACATTGTTAAACGATGCTGTTCTGAACATTTGTGGGCTAGGAAATTACTGCTTTGGGAAAGGTATTTTTAGTGGCAGAAGTACTTTTCATTAATCTCAATTCTCCAGGTTTAGTACCGAAGCAGAGCAGGACTTCTCTGAAGGCAGCTGGGTTTTAGAGTCCTTTGGGAGTATGCAAATCTAAAGAGGGCAGGAAGAAACAGGTGTTTCATGTGATGCCATTCACTGGCTTCCTACTTACCTTTCTTGACTGCATGTTGGAATCTTTTGCCAGCTTGGTAGATGAGTGTGTCAGAGGCAGGGATGGAGAGCTGGAAGAAGAAGGAGCTGGAGGAATAGCTCTTCATGCCTATGAAAACTAAGAGGTGTGTTGTTTTCAGGAGTCTCTGCCAGTCCTCTACCACCAGCATCATCTAGCCTGTCTTCCCCACTGAGTTGAATCAACATTTTCAGAAGCAGTGATCAATGAGGGGTGTTGCTTGGAGAAGAACTGAATGATTAAGCACAGTGGGGAGATGGCAGATCGACGACATCTGACAGCAGGAGGGAGGGGACAGACAGACAGTGGCTTTTCTAGTCCCTGAATCCACAGGAAGAAAACTGCATAACTGGAGAGAGGGATAGATAGCACAAGGAAAGGTGTGCTGCTTTGGGCACAGATAATCCTGCCTCTATCAGTTTTGATAGTATGTGCATTTTTGTTTTTGGTAGATTAGCATAAAGTAACTACAGTTGAGTTGAATGGCAGAACACCTTGCCCCACGATGATTGAAAAAAAAAAAAAATCTTTGGGTAGGCTTATTTATCTTCCCACCTCCTTCTATTAATCTGGATATAAATTCCTTGGTTTCTTCTAACCCTCTGTAATCCACCTCACCTGCAGGAGTCTAGCAGCCTCTACTATTTTAACTGACACAATGGAAACTTATTCTCTTAATTTTGTTCTCTCATTCATAATAGAGAATAAAATAGGAATAAGGCTTTAGCCCAATATAAAGGCTGAATATTTTCTGATAAATGCAGCTCCTAGCTGCTTGGGGAAGTAAGAAATGACAGATACCTGTATGATGTTTAAAACTGTCTGTTGTCCTAGTCCCGGAGCAGGTAAGTTGGGATATTGAAGACCATTTTAATGTTGTGGCTATTGCAGTGGCAAAGGTGTCCAGTTGCTACAGTAGAAGGAAAGGGATTGGCAGACAGAGAATGAACACACCCTTTAGACTAAAGGGAGTGTAAGACCCTCAGAATGAGGAGTCTTCCAGGTTCGGTAGATACCCCCAAGAACTCAATGTCCAGTCCAGTTGCTGCAAAACGAAAGAGGCTTTAATGAACAGGAAAGGTTTGCGCAAACTGTGTTCCTGCAGCACTCAGGCTAGAGAGAAACCCCCTCCCTTGGTCCAGGTGTTTTTAAAGGCAAACACACAAACTTAGGGAGGGGGTGGGACCCTCTGTCCATTGAGTACGTGACCCTTGGAGGCCAGATGGTCTGCTATTAGGGTCAGCAGACTTTAGGGCCTCAGGGTGTGCTAATTAATTTTGTCTGGGCAAACCAGAGTTACAGCTATCTCTTTGTTTCCTAAGGACCCTATTTACCACCTGTTGACTCACAGGAAAGGAGGGGCAGTGTGAATTCTTCTTATCTCAGGGCATTGTGAGAGGAAGTTAGCAAATTCCAGGGAACAGATATTGGTTTCCAGGTCAGTCCATCATTAACATTACTTTTTTCGGTCTTTCAGGGAGGGAAAAATGCCTTACTGTAGACAATAAGGTGACTAGCCCCTAGAATACCCCAACCTGCAGTGTGTGTGTGTGTGCAGTGTGTGTGTGTGTGTGTGTGTGTGTGTGTTTATTTGAGAGAGGGACATTTATTGTTAGTTTGTTAGGGTGAGTTCTTTGTGATCAAGTTACACCATGAGAAGGACTATAGTATATACTGTATAGTATGTTTCTAGGAAGGTAGTGTGAGCTACCATGCATTTATTAATATCCAGTTTTGTAATCTCTGTCATGCAAAAAATAAATAAATAAAAGAAAGAAAGCTTCTATGGAATTCAAGGTAATGCAAATAATGGCAGTTCTAGTGATAAGGTGGTTCATGGGGCATCTGGTGTAGGGTCACAGCATTCTTGAACTTGAACTTGACTGCACATGTGAAAAGACCTTACAGGGACCTGCTCTATTTCTGATCTTTAGTCTATGACCTTTTCTCCACATTCTCTACTGACAGAGTAACAAACCCAATCTTAGGAAACTGAAGATCTGTTGGTTTTGTTACTGTTTCTAGGTGAGCAAATGCAGAGTATTGGTCCTACCTCTCATTCATGGCTCTGGTTTGAGTTCCATGGGGTGCCTCTAAAAGAGATCCATAGTTTAGAGTCTTTTGGGTAGGACTTCATGGCCTGGTCCAAGAAACCTAAGGGAAAATGAGCTTTCACTGGCAGGATTGAAAGCTTTGTTGAAGCATTGTCTAGAGAAAAGTACACTTGAACTCAGAAAGTCTAAAAACTTTAGGAAACCAACTGCAAGAAGAAAATAGGCCTGGGAGTGGTCCCAGTAAGGGATGCAAACAGCACAACCATGACATTCATACCATCCCAGAGTCTTGATAGGGTGTGTTTTTCTGTAGAAGAGGAAGAAGTGGGCCATCTTGCAAGTTCAGTCATCTTGGAAGTTTACAATATATTACTTTGTCACGGCCATTCTTCAGATCTGTCTGCCTTGCAGGGGACCTAATTCCTAGCTACTTGACATGATGGTCTCATGATCTTGGAGAATTAGTCTTTAACCATCATACCTCAAATTTTATAAATAGAAGGTACTGAAGTAGCATCCCTCCACCCCCGCCCTGCAAGGCAGTGCAAGGTGGCTTATTCTGAGGCAAATGTGAGTAGCTAGATTCAGATAGCTGCAAATGACATTTTCATAGTCCCAGATCAATGTGTTAAATAAATACTTTGGTGGAACATTAGGTAGCTGGGTTCCAGCATTGCTCAAGGTGGTGGGAGAACAGGATTACTCTGTTGGAGTTTTCAGATATTAATGATATTCTTTGCTTTGGGACTGGGGGAAGTTGTTGTTTTGATAAATTAATGCATTCAAAAGTTTTAGCCTAATAGTCAAAAATATGTTGGTTCAAAAAGAGAAGTGGGTGATAAATGTTTAAGAGGACTAAAAGGAGGCAAGGGTTTAGTTCTGGACCTGTAGCATTCCAACTCCTTCCAAACAGGGAGTGCTATCCCCTGCGATTGTTTGAGTGCACAGTGGGTATTTCTCTTTCTTTTCTTCACTTTTTAAAAATCTCTCCTTACACAGATTCTATCTTAATATCCAGAACCGTTCATTTTTATCCTTTACAGAATAATGCAAACAAACTGCTCCATTTCAAATCTGGGGTTACTCTGAGGGTTTTTTTTTTATGAAATTATTTTTAATTTCCAGCATCTAGCTTTTGATGTTAAAATATGTATGATTATGGAGCCTCAAGTAAGAATTAACTTTAAAGCCATGATAAGCAATTAATTCATTTGGGTTACCAGCCTTCAGTAACACTCCTAACTATAAGATTTCATTCCTCAAAAGGGCCCATTTACAGTAAATGCTACTTCCCGTGGCAAAAACAAATGTGAGGCTGAAGATAACTTGTTTTATCTAGTCACATTTAAAAAGTGAAGTACATTCAGGTCTTCTTTGCAAATTTTACTCAGGCAGCAGCTTGTGTTTCTAATTCTAAGGTCCACAGTACAATATCATAATCTGCTGCCCTAGATTAAGTTTGTAAAACAACCCTGATTCTGTGTACAAGGTAATCATCTGCATAGTAAATACACCATAGCATAAAATATCTGCAAAACCTGAGGGTGATTATTAATCATCAGAAATGACAGCCTAATCCATGCTATCAGAACAGAAGTTTGGTTTCATGAATATTAGAGTGACTTCTGTAGAGTTTGGCTCCATGTTGTGTGAGAACATTTAAAAGAATTGTGTTAAAATCAATAACAGTAAATGTGCAGGTTTCTTAGTACATTCCCGTTCTTCCTTTAAAAAAGGTGAACTCTACCATCTACAGTGGTCATATGGATGGATATGGCAGATGTGGTGGTTTAAATGAGAATAGTCCTGTTGTCCTGTATCCCCCATTGGTGGAAATGTTGGAAAGGATTAAGAGGTGTGGCCTTCTTGGAGGAGGTATGACACTAGGAGCAGGCTTTATGGTTTCAAAAGTCCCTGGCTTCTTAGTCAGCTCTCTCTGTCTTGTGTTGTAGACGAAGATGTAAGCTCTCAGTTACTGCTATAGCACTGTGCTTGCCTGCTTACTCCCATGCTTCCCACCTCAGTCATTATGGACTCTACCCCTCTAGAGACTGAGTCCCATCTTAAACACTTTCTTGGTATCTTGATCACAGTATACTAACACAGTGATTAAAAAATTAACTAAGATGGTAGGCATATCTGAAATCCCCTAGCTCTGGAAGCTGAGGCAGGAGGATTATGAATTGGAAATCAGTCTACATGGCACGGTAAGGCTCCATATCAAGCATTAACAACGAAAGACATCCATGATCATTGTCAGATTTTGTTGTTTACTTGTTCAAATGGATAATTCCCCCTGGAGAAGGGAGAGAAACAAAATCACTTCCATCTGTACCGCTGTGAGGATGGGGAGGATGTAATTTTGAGTGGAAATTAAATTAGTTTTCACCACTGAAGTTGGTGTGCTAAGCATGAGGCAGTAATCTTGGAGTTAGTAATGGCTTTATATCAACCTGGAAGATGTTCTTTAGAGGTTATTATATCTTGTCACGGTGGTATTAGAAAGTTGGGTTTGTTTGGCATTGTTTTACTTTTGTTTGTTTTGGCAGCTATACGCCAGAGAGCCACCTGCTGGCTTCTAAAGAAAAACACACCTCTGCATTGGAGATTATAAGGGAAAAAATCAAAAGGAACAATACAATCATTAAAATGAACCATTTGAAAAATAAATTTACTATTTGAGACAAGATGGCTCAGCTGATAAAGATTGCAACCTCAGTTCAGTTCCTAGAAGCCACATAAAGGTACAAAAAGCTAACCAACAACTACTAACTTGTCTTCTAACCAAAAAGGTGCCATGGTACACGCCAGCGCACGCGCACGCACACACACACACACACCGTATTCTTAATGAAAAGTTATCATTAAACATAATAAGAACATATTCCTCTCACTATTGATATTTATAATTTACATGGGTTTCAGGTCACCTAAAATGGGTAGTATTAAAAAAATGATTTTAATCCAGTGATAACAAAAATAAGCATCACTATGATGTTGTGATGTTGTTTTATACTCACTACAGCTTAAAATTATTATTCATATTTTATACTTGGTGAAGGTTGGCTAGAAACTTAGGGTTGCTAAAGTTCAAGGAATCAGGGATCTAAGCCACACCTACAACATGCCTACAGCTCTGAACAAGGGAGAAGCTGCCCTTTTCATCTTGCCTGGCTATCCTGTACTTCAGTTTTCTTTATGCACTGCTTCCAAATTGTGTTTCACAAGGCAGTCACAAAGCATGCTGACGTTCAGTGTTTGTGACTTATTTCAATGCTTAGTTAAGGTTATCTTACTAAGTTCAGAAACATGAACTAAAGTTTCTGGTGTTACTTTCAGTGTTATGTGTGAGGGAGTGCCTTCATAAAACAGCTCTGCTCTGTCTTCCCTGTGGAAGAATATTGAATTTCCAGTTGAGGTTGCCTTGCTAGATTTAGAACATGTTTTTGTTTTCATAAAGTTCATGTGAATGGGATTAACTCACCTTAGTCCCATGAAAGTTTTTTGCCTTCTGTGTTTAGACCCAACAAAATGTTAAATAATTGACTTTTGTGATCTTCCTACCCACCATAACCAGTAACTTAATGCTTAATACACAATTTGTCTGTTATTCTACTACCTACATTGTTTTCAATTTCAATAAATAAAGGCCCTGTACAGTCATGTTTAAGACACATGTGTGGGAACAAAGGAGACCTGCCTATCCACGCAGGACCACCTGTAATTTCCACCTGCTTGGTCACAGACCCCACCTCCAGTCCTCTGCTGGAGTCCTGGGCCCCTCCCAGAGATCCGCCTATCTCTGCAGGTCCACACTGAGGTCCTGCCTGCAAGATCATTGACCCCCAAATCCGGGCCTCTGCTAAAGAAAGAGGCCTCAGCTGGAGAGTTCCAGTTTCCAGTGAGATCCAACTATCCTGCAAAACCTTCCCAAGTTTCAGCTCAGCCTTTGTCCTCTTCTGAAAGCTATTGGCCAGAGGTGAGTCTGGGCCCAATCAGGGCTACCTATCCCCTACAACCTCTCCCCCCAAACTCCTTGGGTTGGCCCCTGATCCTGCTACTCCTGTGTCCGGTCCCCATTGAGAGCACCCTTGGAACTCTGATACACCCTCACCCATCCCCACCGTGAGCCTGCCCCCCCCACCCTGTAACCTACCCTGCCCACAGTCCTGCCACTCTGGTTGAGTACTGGGACAGAGGGTGGAGCCAACAGTCCACCTTACTTCGGAGACCACTCAGAGCAACTCTGCACAAAGGAGACCTGCCTATCCACGCGGGACCATCCATAATTTCCACCTGCTTGGTCTCTGACCCCCACCTCCAGTCCTCTGCTGGAGTCCAGGGACCCTCCCAGAGATAGGCCTTTGTCTACAGGACCACTGTGAGTACCTGCTGGCATCTTCTACTGGATCCTCATCCTTGACTCCATCCCTGGGTCCATGTCTGCGGAGAGACCTCCTAGAGAGCTTGGACCACACAGACCTACAGATATTGAATCTCTGACCAACATAAGCCCACCGGGAAGTACCACAGAGAGAAGGGGAGACCCCACCAACACCTACTGGTAGAAGCTATGGGAAGAAGGCAATACAAAAAAAAAAAAAAAAAAAAAAAAAAAATAACCTAACAACAGAAAGACAAGCATGACACCACCAGAATCTCGGGAATCTTCACCAACTAGAATGGAACACAACAACAAAGCAGAGGAAGCAGAACAGAATGACTTTAAAATCACCATCATAAAAATGATAGAGGCCCTCAAAGAAGATGTGAGAAAATCCCTTAAAGAAATGATGGAAACAGGGGACTGACTTGGACCCCCCTGAATATGGGTCTCAGCCAGGAGGTCTAAGCAGTCTAAGAGACCTCAGACAGTGGAGCCAGGATGTATCCCTGGTGCACAAAAGGACTTTGCAAACATATCCCCCATGGAGGGATTACTGCCTTATTCTAGAGATAGGAGAGAAGCCCTAGTCCCTACTTCACAGGACCTGTCAGATCTACATGACCCCAACTGGATGACATTCCCCCTACATATGGTATTGTGGTGGGGGTTGGGAGGGGAGGGTGTTTAGAGTGCATGGGAGAGGGTAGAGAGGGCAAAAGGGAGGGAAGGAGGGAGGGGAGGGGCTTGGGGGGGGAGGGAGGGGAGGAGAGGGAACTGGGATCGACATGTAAAATAATAAATTAATAAAACCAAACAAACAAAAAAAAAAAAAACGCTTTGACTCCAAAATTTAAGTTGAAGAACAAGTTACTGGGGAAAAGTATTTCTATTTTTGTTTCCCACAGAAAATGAAAAGATGTGGATTCCTTCCAGACTAATGTGGTTTGATCACACCAGACCGCCTGAAACAATACAAGCTGATCCTACATTCCAAACAGCTGGACAAAACAGCCCTACAGACTACAGCTAGGATATCTGAATCTTCTTCGAATCCCCCCAAGACAGCGCCCTTACCAGCAGGAAGTAGTTTGGAAAGAACAACGCCCAAATTCCCAAATATTGTGTATAAAAGTTAGTTTTCATTTAATTGGACTTTGTTATATAAAATTAAATAAAAAAATAAAAAAAAGAAATGAAGGAAAAAAACAAACAAAAAAGTGGAAGAAATGAACAAATTCCTTAAGGAAAGTACAGAAAGCCAAGAAAAAACAATTAAGCAGGTGAAGGAAATGGTTCAAGTCTTGAAAACTGAAATAGAGAAAATAAAGGTAACACAAACCGAAGGAATGCTAGAAATAGAAAAAACTGGGCAAAAAATCGGCAACTACAGACACATGCATAACCAACAGAATTCAAGAGATGGAAGAGAGAATTTCTGGCGCAGAAGATATACTAAAAGAAATAGATTCATCGACCAAAGAAAATCATAAATCCAACAAATCCTTAACACAAAACATCCAGGAAATGTGGGACACCATGAAAAGGCCAAACCTAAGAATAATAGACATAGAGGAAGGTGAGGAAGCCCAGCTCAAAGGTGCCGAAAACATATTCAACAAAATCATTGAGGAAAACATTCCAAATCTGAAGAAGGACATGCCCATGAAAGTACAAAAAGCATACCTAACCCCAAATAGGCTGGACCAAAGAAAAAAGACCCCTCACATATAATAATCAAAACACCAAGCATACAGAATAAAGAAAAGAATATTAAGAGCAGCGAAGGAAAAAGGACGGGTAACATAGGCAGACATACCAAAATAATCCTAACTTCACCCAACAAAGACACCACAAAACCCAAGCCGACAAAGTTAAACTTCAACAAAAAAACAAACAACAAGGACACCCAGCCCAACCAACTAAACCCAACCAACCCACCACCAAAAAAGAAGGGAAACAAAAAAAAAAAAAACCGCTCACACAAAACCCACCCCCCTTCAAAATAAAGGGCTTGCAGAGGTCAGGGATAATAGGCACATAGCTAAACCTAATAAGAGCAATATACAGCAAGCCAACTGCCAACATCAAACTGAAAGGAGAGAAACTCAAGCCAATTCCTCTAAAATCAGGAACAAGACAAGGCTGTCCTCTCTCTCCATATCTCTTCAATATTGTACTAGAAGTTCTAGCTAATGCTATAAGACAACAAAAAGGAGATCAAGGGGATCCAAATTGGAAAGGAAGAAGTCAAACTCTCTCTATTTGCAGATGATATGATAGTTTACATAAGCGACCCAAGAAACTCTACCAGGGAACTCCTACAACTGATAAAAACCTTCAGCAAACTAGCAGGATACAAGATAAACTCAAAAAAAATCAGTAGCCCTACATTATTCAGACGACAAAGAGACAGAGAAAGAAATCAGAGAAACATCACCCTTTACAATAGCCACAAGCAACATAAGGTATCTTGGTGTAATGCTTACCAAACAAGTAAAAAGACCTATATAATAAGAACTTTTTGGCTCTAAAGAAAGAAATTAAAGAAGATAACAGAAAATGGAAAGATTTTCCATGCTCTTGGATAGGTAGAATAAACATAGTAAAAATGACAATCTTGCCAAAAGCAACCTACAGATTCAATGCAATCCCCATTAAAATCCCACCACAATTCTTCACCGACCTTGAAAGGATAATAATCAACTTTATATGGAAAAAGAAAAACCCAGGATAGCCAAAACAACCCTATACAATAAAGGAACTCAGGAGGCATCACCATTCCTGACTTTAAGCTCTACTACAGAGCTATACTTCTGAAAACAGCCTGGTATTGGCATAAAAATATACAGGTAGACCAAAGGAATCGAATGGAAAATCCTGATATTAACCCACACACCTATGAACACCTGATTTTTGCCAAAACAGCTAAAATTATATAATGAGTCAAGGACAGCATCTTCAACAAATGGTGCTGGCACAATTGGGTGAGGGTGTGTAGAAGACTGCACACAGACCCATGTCTGTCGCCATGCACAAAACTCAGGTCCAAATGGATCAAAGACCTCAACATCAATCCAGCCACATTGAACCTCTTAGAAGAGAAAGTAGGAGGTACCCTTGAACAAATCGGTATAGAGACTGCTTCCTGAACATAACTCCAGGGGCACAGACTCTGAGAAAAACAATTAATAAATGGGACCTCTTCAAACTTAGAAGCTTCTGAAAAGTAAAGGACACAGTGGACAAGACCAAATGGCAGCCCACAGACTGGGAAAAGATTTTCACTAATCCTATATCCGACAAAGGGTTGATTTCCAAAATATACAAAGAACTCAAGAAACTAGTCAACAAAACACCAAATAAAACTATTAAAATATGGGGTACAGAACTGAAGAAAGAATTCTCAATAGAGGAAATCAAAAAGGCTGAAAGACACTTAAGAAAATGCTCCACATCCTTAGCTATCAGGGAAATGCAAATCAAAACCACTTTGAATTACCAATTAGAAACACCAGTGAGGAATCATGCTGGAGAGGATGTGGAGAAAGTGGAACACTTCTCCACTGCTGGTGGGAGTGCAAACTCGTACCGCCATTTTGGAGTTCAGTATGGCGGTCCCTCTGGAAAATGGAATTAGTTTACCACAGGACACAGCAATCCCCCTCTTAGGCATCTACCCAAATGATCCACATCCATGCAACAAAGACATCTGTTCAACTATGTTCATAGCAGCACTATTTGTAATAGCAAGAACCGGAAGCAACCTAGCTGTCCCTCAATTGAAGAATGGTTAATGAAGATGTGGCACATCTACACAATGGAATACTACTCTGCAGAAAAAATATAATGGTATCTTGAAATTTCCAGGCAAGTGGATGGCACTTGAAGAAACCATCCTGAATGAGTTAACCCAGTCACAAAAGAGAAACACAGTATCTACTCACTCATATAGGATTTTAGACCTAGATCAAAGGAAACCAGCCTATAATTCACACCACCAGAGCAGCTAGGATACAAGGTATATTCCTAAGAAATTCATATAAAGTCACTCACAGAACTGGGAGGGACAAGTCCCCCAGAGCTCAGGGGAAGTGGGGGGGCAGCTAATGGAGAGAGAAATACGAGAAACGAGGGGGAGGAAAGGAAAACATGTGCGACCAGGAAGATTGAGCCTGGTTAAGAATAGAAGACAGGAAAGAGAGAGAGAGAGAACATAAAAGAGGGGAGCCAATATTGGTTTGAAGATAAAATTGAACACAAACAAAGGTCTAGAGAACTACAAGACTGTTCCCAACTAACAATTTGAGCTTCTGTGGAAAGGCTACCATAAATGCCCTTCCTGGAGAGTGAGATCAACAACTAACTTATCCATGGAGCCCTCAACTAATGCCTGTTGGAAACAGGAGCAAACACCTATACATAAACACTGAGTTGAAGTAGAACTCAGATGCAGAGGGTGAGGACAAGACCAGGCAGCAGAAACACATATAGACAGCTTACCTGAACAAGGAGGAGCTAAGGGGCCACCAGACTGATAGCTGGGATGCCAGCATGGGACTGACTTAGGCCCCCCCTGCTCAGCCAGAAGGACTGAGCAGTCTAAGGGACCTCAGACAGTGGAGCCAGGATGTATCCCTGGTGCACAAAAGGACTTTACGAACACATCCCCCATGGAGGGATAATTGCCTTAATCTAGAGACAGGAGAGAAGCCCTAGTCCCTACTTCACATGACCTGTCAGACCTACATGACCCCAAGTGGATGGCATTCCCCTACATATGAAATTGGTTTTGGGGGATTGGAGGGGAGGGTGGTTAAAGTGCATGTAAGAGGGCAGAGAGGGTAAAAGCGAAGGAATGAGGGTGGGAGGGAGAGAGTGAGAGGGAACTTGGATTGACATGTAAAATAATAAATTAAATTTGAAAAATATGCTTTGACTCCAAAATTTAAGTTGAAGGACAAGTTACTGGGGAAAAGGATTTCTATTTTCGTTTCCACAGAAAATGAAAAGATGTGGATTCCTTCCAGACTAATGTTGTTTGATCTAGCCAGACCGCTTGAAACAGAGTAAGAGGTGATCCTACATTCAAAACAGCTGGACAAATCAGCCTTACAGACTACAGCCAGGATTTCTGAATCTTCTTCAAATCCCCCATGACATTGCCCCTTACCAGCAGGAAGTAGTTTGGAAATTCCCAAATTCCTAAATATTGTCTATAAATGTTTGTTTTCATTTAATTGGACTTGGTTATTTTTTGAAAAAAAAAAAAAAAAAGACACATGTTTGAAGCAGTGATATGACTCATTGACCAGCCAGATGTCACTAGAGAAGCTTCTTATCCCAAATAGCCTCATCCTCTTTGTCCAGAAATATCAGTCAGTGACAACTGTCAATACATTTACCAAGTGGCTCTTTAGGACCATTCTAATCCACATTTAAAAAATAAAATGATTGCACATTTAAAAATATTTTGTCTTTTTAAAAGATGCTTAATTTCCCCATCTCTTTATCAAATACTTTCTCACCCTACTCTGATTTGGGGAGTTATGGAATTATTCAATTTAATCTTTTATTATCCTTTTAGCCTTTGCTGTAGATACTGTAAATTCATAGATCTACAATATCTGGGATTTTATATTAATTGGGCTGTTCCAGATCATAAGACAGTTGACAATGAGCTGTCATATTTGATGAATATAATAAATATAATTCTTCTGTTCTGTGACCTCCAAGGAAGACATCTGAAGAACTACCACAGAATCTTGATTCTGCATCCAGAATTCTCCCACCTTACATACCCTCATCAGCAGCACAAGCATTTCCTTGTCCACAACTGCCCAAGTTCTGTATCTGGCCTCTTAAGCTGTTAATGTCTTGGCTTGCTCCTCTCATGTTGTCTGCCCCATATGCTCCCTCCAGGTCTTTGCTTCACTGTGTCAGCTCCATGAAGTTCATTCCCTGGGAGAGTCTGCCATTCAACCCCAGTATCCCCTCTTCTGTCAGTGTGTTTGTCTCTCTCTCTCTCTCTCTCTCTCTTTTGTGTATGTGTGTGTGTGTGTGTGTGTGTGAGAGAGAGAGAGAGAGAGAGAGAGACAGAGAAGGAGAGAGACAGAGAGTACATGTGTTTGTGTGCCAACCCCTTAGCACTTGGACCCTCTTTGGTGCTCAGTAGATATTTGTATGTTGAATGAACTAGCTTTTCAATGAAAGATTTTTCTTCATTTTATAGAAATGGAGCTGGTACAAATTAAGTAGCACATATTAAAGACCTAGACACTAACCCAATACTCTTGGAACCCAAGTCCACCAGATGACAAGCCTATTGCTCTTTCACACTTCATATATACCTACAAATTCTCATGAAGTGTTCCCATGGAGAAAGCCTAAAATATGGAGCTGGATTCAGCAGTGAAAGCCCATAGCCTCAGAAACTCAGCTGGTTAAACCAGACACTTTGCAAACTCAAGGCCAGGCTGGGCTACAGAGTGAGTTCAAAGTTGGCCTAGTCAATCCACTACAGGGAAACCCCTTCTCACCATTTTAAATGAAAACAACAACAAAAAGGGGGGGAGGGGGTTGGAGTGTCTAGTGATCTGTGTCTCAATGGTGCTACCCTAGCACTAATTAAGCCTTAGGGTCGATGTGCAGTACAAGAATAAAATAAATAATCAAATGAATAAATAAGTAAATAAAATGGAAACACTGGAATTCTGGTACTCTATACAGCATGAAGTAAATAGAGGTGAGAGGGGTGATTTTGCAAAGGACGGCTTTATTGGTTGGTGGAAAACCTCCTGGCCCAATAGTTCTCAGAAAGTCAGCCTGCAGGCAGGAGTCCCTAAATAGGATGGACAAGTCTGCCTCACTCCTCTGGGGAGAGGGGAGGATGGTAATTAGCACTTGAAAGCTGAGGTTGGTGCTAAAGTTGATAGCTTCGCGGCAGGGAGCCTTTAATATAAAGTGCTGCCTTCATTAGCGATTCAGAGAATAAGCTTCCCTGATCTTGCTTAAGATTGAAAAGGGAAAATATGCTTTGGAAATCTACCTTTTTCTCAGTGACAGGGAGAAAGAATCCCTTGGACATCTGTCAGTGTAATTGCACGCCATGGACCTGGACTGAATAAAAGAAAGGGTATGCTTAAAAGATCTTCATAAAAAACACAGATTTCCAGTCTATGTGGCAGATCTATTAAAGCTGACCGCCTTAGGGTAGGCCTGGTAACCTGCATTTCATTGCATGGTCTCATTTATTCCCTGATCGTTTTTTAAACTGTACCTGCAGTCCTCTGTAGAGGACAGAGTGTATTCAGAAACCAGTTTCTACATAAAATACAGAGTACCCACCAACCCATTTGTTTCTCAGATAATACAAATGAATCTGAATCACCACCCTCATTAAAAGGTAGAGAAGATGATCCCCACTGGCTGGCCCAAGAAACATGTTGGGGAATCTAAATGTCCACTTAAACTGCCAAATGGTATACACAGCATGTATTCAAACTGTGTGAATATATCTCAAGACCTAAGTGTGTTTCTTTCATGTTACCAAATCCCCTGGAATTTGAAGAATGCTCGTCAAAAGAAATATCACAAAACTTAGTCAAGAGTTATGATAAACATACAAACAAAACAAAACAACAAACAAACAAACAAACAAAAAAAACCAAGAGAGTGGTGATAGATAAAACCTTTCCAGATAAGCATACTTCTCCACAGAGCTGTGGAGTGACTCCAATGGTAATGATCCTGATAGGAAGACAGAGAAACTTAGGATGCACAGGAAAAACATGCTTACCTCAGAGTTTGTTTGAAGTTTCTTGCCTGCTCTGAGTCAAATTTTCAGAAAGAAACATTGACTGTGCAAGTTGCCTGCATAGAGACAGTAATTCTAATATATAAAGAGGTTAAAAAAGAATGTTAAGACAGCAATGAACAATGTTTAAGATCTAAGCATATATGGCCTCTTTCCTCTCCCAACTGTAAAACTGTAGTTTTCTAGTTATCTCACAAGAAACACTTCCTTGTTTAATAGTAAAATTCATGTCTTCACCCCTTTGCACACCTGTAAACTGTGGTTTTACCTGAACGTATTGGAATCATGCCCAAGGCACCTCCAAAGTTACACTATTATTTCTTTTATCAGAAGAGAAGGAAAAAGTTTCTAAACTATCCTGTTCCAGGCAACCCTGCCCAGACATCCCTTGAAGTAGGGGATGAGAAGGCTTGGAGTCATCAACTGAGACTCCTGGAGTCAGGTGAGTAGCAGAGTGCTGCAGACTCCTTTACTGTGGAGATCAGGTTTCTCTTTACATCCCCCTACCAGCACCTCATTGGTCCTCTGGGCCTCTAGAGGTGTGTTGTCCTTTCTCCACTGATTCTCAGATCATAGGCCTCCATGTCAGCAGCAGCTAGCCATGAGCAGACTCCAGGTTGGCCCAAGTTGGAAGTTACTAATGCTTATGCTCAATCGAGCTTGACTCTGGCTCATTCAGGCCTATTGGCCATCGCCTTCCTACTCTATCCTTTGAGATTAATTTAGGGCAAGGAAAACCCTGTATATGTATTATAGTTGCTACTGAGGCACTTGAGTGACTCTGTTGAAATGCCCATACCCAGACCTAAGTATATCTCATTCCTTCAGCAAACACCTTTCTCTTAACTACCATGTTGTTTAAATTTCCCTAAATGAGCTTTTCTTCATTCTTTTCTGCAATGAAGTCAAGAATCAGAATCTGGCCTCACTACAGTGGATGCCACTGAGAAAACTGCTCAGATTTTTTGCTGGCATCAGCATTGTGCTGTGTGTCTGGTCCCATGCTCTGCTGCCAATGACAGTGAAACCCACATTGTGCCTACTTGGGAATTCCTGGTGAGTAGGTGCTTCTTAAGAAATCAACAGATGAGTGATGAGTAAGTGGAAAAAGTTATGAGGCAGAATAGGATAGTATATCAGTCAGTGGAGTGGAACTGGGGTAAAAACAACCTTCAAAGGAAACTTCCTGGTAAAGATGAAGAACTATGAAGGATTCTAAGCGATGATGTTTGATCATAAATGGAATGTTTGATCATGAATGGAAGGCAGGGTGCAAGACTCTTTAATGACTTACACATTCCGCTTTTGCAATTATCCTTAAAACTATAATACTAATATGACACCAATGTTCAACAATTCATCTGTAAATAAGATCCTGTTCCACACTGGACAATTGAACCAACCATTTTTCCCAGGTAGAAGAGGTCAGTTGCATTTATAATTGGCATCCACAAAGACACATCATTTGGTTTAAGATTGAATATCTGCAGGTTAGATATAGACATATCTGACCAGTGTAAACTGCACTCTCTCTGGTTTGGGTCTAGATGTGCAGTTTTGAAAATGGAAGTTCCTTTACTGCCTATCATTCCCTAAATAAATATTAAGAGGCTTAATATTAAGTATATCTTAAATTAAAATATAATATGTGAATTCTCCCCTGTCCTTCTTCCAAATTCTCTCATGTGTCCTCCATCTAGCCCTTCCTTTGTAACTTTCCCTTAACTTCCATTCAAATTGATTCTCTTTTTTCCTTTATTATTATTGTTACAAATATATAAGATGTACATATATGTAAATATAGCATGCCTTGTCTATTTGTAAAAAGTTGTTTGAAAATCATGAGAGGACAGTTTAGTTAAAGATTTTGTATATGGATATGCCCAAGCCTTAGTCAATTACAAAAATCAATAATTGCATTCCCAATGAGAAAACTGGAAGTTGGGCCCAGGAATAGGATCCATAATTAGGAGTGATGTTTTGTTTGTTTCATTAATTGAGGAGATTAACTGAATTTAACAATTAGAGAGGGGGGGGAGAGGCAGAGGGGGAGACAGAGAGAGAGAGAAAGAGAGAGAGAGAGAACGATTGTCATGTGTTCCTTTCTTCATTAGGAATCCTCCTTTTGCTGATTTCTATTTCAAACAATGACATGCAGATTTATTATACTACATTAAATTGATCTGTGATGAGGTAGAGGCCATTTTGTTTCACAAGTCATTAACTATTACATTTTTATATGTACTATTATCTTGTTATATTCCATTATTCTCATGTCTCTCCTTGTTCCTATTCAAATACATGGGGAGTAACAAAATCACCATAAAACAGAAAGAAAGCTAAGGAAGGTACAGAGTACCTACAAAGTGCCCACCCATACATACTAAGTTGTCATGAAGATAAAATAAATCAAATGTTATAAAACAAAGATAGGTTTGCAATCAAACCTCAAACCATGCACTAAAGCCCTTTATAGTAACCAAAGCCAGGTTGCCAATATTTGACTTGGCTCTGAAATTCCCAAGAACCAATGAAAAGGAACAGAGCCAGTTAAAAATTTAAATCCCCCACCGTACAAAAGATAAACAAGTCACTGAGGAAATACTCCAATGGAATCATTAAGGGGCTCTAATTCCCATATATCCAGCCACTTCCAGAAAAAAAAAAAAAAGCTAAAACTTGGAATTTTTAAAGGTGCACATTGATAAACAGATAAAGTTGTTCTCACACAGAAGGGATGGTTCTTAGTTTTTTGTTAAGAGCCTGAATAAAACAGATTTGCCCATACCTTCTAAGGTTATTAGTGTGATAGCCTTTAAGAGTCTGGATCAGGTTGGTTTTCACTGTCAATTACAAAATTAAAAGGCAGGAAAAACCTCAAGCAAGACAGGTAGCAGTGGAGAAATCTCTAACACGGCAGACAGCAACAGATAGAGTCAGCAGGGGAAGAAAGGCATTTACTGGGTGTCAGGAAATATACACCTGCCACAGACACACAGAGAAAGAGGACACACACACACATACTGCATACACACAGAGAAAGAGGACACACATACCTGCCACAGACACACAAAGAGGACTCACACACATACTGCATACACACAGAGAAATAGGACACACATACCTGCCACAGACACACAGAGAAAGGGGACATACATACCTACTGCATACACACAAAGAGGAAATACCCACCTGCCACAGACACACAGAGAAAGAGGACACACTTACTTAGTGCATACAGACAGAGCCAGCCTCGAACCTGTTGACCCAGACTATCAACAGAGGGCCTGCTGGCAGGAAAACAAAACAAAACAGCAACAACAATAACAAACCCCTATAAGGCCTTTGTTTTAATCTGCCAAATTTAGAGCTGGAGAATGGCTCCATGGTTAAGAGAAAAAGACACAATTCATGGCACGGCTGCTCGCAACTGTCTATAGCTCCATTTCTAGGGACTAGACAACCTTATACAGACATACATGCAAGGAAACCAACAAAAATACATTTAAAATTTTGGGCTGGAGAGATGGCTCAGCACTTGGGTGCACTGGCTGCTCATCCAGGGGACCTGAGTTCAGTTCCCCAAACCCACATGGCAGCTCACAACTGTCTGTAACTCTAGTTTCAAGATATCTGACACTCTCACACAGACACATAGGCAAAACACTAATGAATAATAAAAAAATACATAACTCATTAAAAAATTTAGAGGGAAAATCAAAACGAAACCAACACGACAAAACAAGCCACCAGATTTTTGTTTCAGGTGAGGAAAAGGAGGAAGATGAGGAAGAAACTGCCATCTTGGAAGTTCATCCATTCTGTGACCTAGTCATGGCCTTTCTTCCTATCTGTCTGTTTACAGGGACTCTATCTAACTCCAAGTCTCCCAAGTATATCATGAAGCATGCCTTAACAATAGTTAAAGTTAATTTACAGAGAGAATATTTGGACATGGTCATATTTCCTTAGGCTCAAAATGGAAAGGACTAACTTTGCCTAAGAAGGAAACTTGTAGCACTTAATGAAAGCCCAGGAATTAGAAAAGCCCATTCAGTCAAGGTGATTCTATCAGAGGAGTTTTGTGATTGTCTAGCCAGATTCAGAGAGAAAATTTACCATATCTGGAGAAATGAATGGATTGCTTATCCTTCAGGCAAGTTAAATCCCTTCTAGTTGATAAAGCCTTGAGTAATCAGGAAATGAAGGAGACTAATAGATACACCCTTGATGAAAATTGGCATCCACATGCAAGTCTGGAAGTGAATTTCCCAGACAAAACCTGCTTGGGTAATGTAAATCGGGCCTAGAAGGCGCCATTTGTATGCAAACAGACTTAAGGACTTAGTGCAATTGCTTTTTGTCATCTGGATCACAAACAAGATGAACAGATTTCAAGTGAAAAAGGGCTTATCTATAAACCTGGTAGAAAATAGACCTACATCTCAGGCACAAAAAGAAGTGAAGGACTTAAAGGGAAAACACCAAGACCCACCCCACAGCTCTGAAAGAGGTTGCCCTTGGTTTCTCAGCAACTTTGTCCAGCTACTTTCTATCATTTTGAGTATAATATCATCTGAATTACTCCTCTTGTACAAACAAGTAATTTTAAAAAAAATCTTCACAGTTGTTTTCTCAGTTATGTTCACATTGTACGGGACATGATGATTCTTTCTGCGTGGTTTACAGATTTGTTAAAATTGAAGAAAAATAACACAATGGCCAATTATATATTTTATGGGTAAAGTTTTTCTTCTCTAGTATGTTTTACTTGTAAGAGTCCCTAACATTAATTATCATACTCAGAACTGAGAGACTGAAGATATTCTACCATTTTTTTTTTAGTACAACATTAGCCTCAAGTTCAAATTTATCCTATTCAGTCAGGGGCACAGGAAAATGTTACTAGGAATTTGGGAATGTTCTGGTGGAATTGCTACATGTTATGGGAGAAATGGGTGTCCCCCTCTTGGGATTCTTTGTCTCATTAATAAAAGAAACTAAGAACAGACTCAAAAGAAAGCTCAAGGGCAACTATATTAGCACTTAAAAGAAAAACTCAAGGAAGGGGAACTGGAAATCTTTGCACCTCCCTAGAGGACAAAGGCAAAGAAAAGCAAGAAGACATCATGCCTTTTAAGTTAGTTAAACCACAGAGAAGTCAGCTACATGGTGGAAAAGAGGTTACATTGTAAGACCCTCAGAATGAGGAGTCTCCCAGTTTTGGTCGGTACCCCCAAGAACGCAATGTTCAGTCCAGTTACTGCAATACTCAAGAGGCTTTAATGAACAGGAATCGTTTGCGCAAATGGGCTCCCTCAGCATACAGGCTAGAGAGAAGCCCCATTCCCCGGGCACAGGCATTTTTAAAGGCACAAGCTTAGGGAGGGGGTGAAACCCTTGGTCCATTGAGTACATGACCTTTTGAGGCTGGATGGTCTCGCTATTAGGCTCAACAGACCTTAGGGCCTCAGGGTGTGCTAATTAATTTTGTCTGGGCAAACTGGAGGTGCAGCTATCTCTGTGTTTCTTAAGGACCCTATTTACCACCTGTTGACTCACTGAAAGGAGGGGCAGTAGTGTGAATTCTTGGTATCCTGCCATCTCAGGGCCTTGTGAGGGGAAGTTAGCAAATTCCAGGTCAGACTGTCCTTTATTTCAAGTGTGTATGGAGGGCTTCTTTAACTTTATTTTTTTTGTCTTTCAACATAGTGGGTAGGGAATCTTTAGAAGGGAGTAAAGAATTCCAAAGTCTCAGACAAAACACACCCTTGCTCTGGCCAGGACCTAGAAGATGAAAATAGAAGGGGTAATTTATGCCTTTCTGAGTCAATACTCATGAAAGTATGCCAAACCAGCAGAACTGATGACAGTTCCTACAGACTGTACTGGGGGCGGAGTGGGAATTGTAGAAAGGAAAAGCACATCCCTCACTGGAGGGATAATTATTCCTCCTATCTCTTAGCCATGTTGTTGGACTATCTCTTAAATGAAGGAACAATTCTATATCTTTATCTAGAGTCTTTATCTAGAGGTAGGTTCTACTCTTTGCTGTAACAGAAATTAGTATAATGTGTGGGAGCATTTTGATGAACATTCAAAAGGAAAAAGTAGCAGCTTCTACGATCAAGTAACAGACTGAGAAGAGGATCAATGATAGGAAATGTATCTTTTTCCTCATATGTTAATGAAAGAATTTTTTTTGTTTGTCTGCCTGGTTGTTGATAAGTGAGATAAAACCCCATCCAACATTGATTAAACCACATGGAACTCTGATGGCTGTAGTAACTAGAAAGACCAGAAATTAGGAAGAATTCAGTATGGCTGTAATGGTCAACATTAGCATTTTTCCTTCCCCCTCTTTTTAAAGTAAAAAATTGCCTTTGCTCATTAGTCCCCAGCTACCATGTGAAGCAAAGATCCCTTCTAAAGTTTGTACCTGGAGGAAAAGAGAAGACCATGCCAAATCTCAAGGTTAACTTTGACTTCTCTTGTTTGTGACTTGTATTCATGTCCGAAACAATATTTACAGCAAAAGGACTGAATGCATTTGATGGGTGCAATTTTTGTTATAGATTTCATTCCTAGATGAAAAGAAAAAATAAATTAACAGTCAGGGTGGAGCATCAGAGGAACATCATGAACTGAAAGTGATAAAAATGTGAACCAAGGACTTGGAATGCATTCAATTTCCAGTCTACAGCAAGTCAGGACAACTAGCATTGCCTGAAAATTTACTACATATTACCATTATAGTCAGTGCTCTACAGATGTAAAACCAGTTAGTCTTCACATAAACAGAACAAGGCAGTGGTGAGAAGAAGAGAAAAATACAGATGCTTTTAGGACAGTGGCCTCAGAAGTGAGTACTCTTACAACTTCTTGCAAAAGTCAGAACTCTCCTTGGTTCTATAGGCAGATGTATCCTGGCTGAAGGAGAGAGATGCCACAAGTGTCTAAGGGTACTCATTTGTGCTCTGGTTTCTCATTATCTTTTGTCTCCTCTGCATGGCAACTTATATGAACATAGCTGTCTAGATGCTGTGAGTAAAGGTATGGACTAAATTCCAACCCAATCTAGACATGTGGGTTAACAGATCAGCATACCTACATGCCTTAAGCCAGTGAAGCATTATTAATTCCTAGATGGAGCCCTTGGGATAAACTATCTTTGCAAACTTCTCCTGCCTCACTGGATCTCTGCTTGCTTGCTTTCTCTTAAGCTGTCAGGTATAACCTATTGTAAATCCTTTTTAAAAGTCATGAATCCATTGTTCATGAAAGCCATCCTTTGAGTAGAGACAGCAAAGGATCTAGAAGCCAATGGCCAAGGGTAGCTTTGGTAGCTGTTGATTTGGTTTTACTGGACCCTATTCCTTCAAGTTATTGCTCATCTGAAGTAAGAAATCCTTTATTGCCATCAAGGGAGTCCCATCTTCTCCAGCTCCAGCTTCTCCCTGTATCAGTAAAACTGTTTCTTCTTCTTCTCCTCCTCCTCTTTCTCCTTCTCCTTCTCCTTCTTCTCCTCCTCTTTCTCCTTCTTTTGTTACACAAAATAAAATTTACTTAAACAGAGAATGAGTAACTTATCAAGTTCATATTACCACTAATGCTAAGGGCAAAACAGTCCAGGTTCTTTGTCTAAAGCATAACATTCTATCATGTTTTGCAGTCAGTCAATAATACCTCATGCCTTTGCATCAGAAGAGAGTACTTCATCCCATTGTTGGGAAGATATAGGCTTGTACATCTTTTTGTTTATAGAATTCTGATCTGTAACTGCTAAGTGTATTAAATGGTTGCTATTAGAAATAAGCTTTGGGGTTCCGCAATATGATGATTAATTTGGCATAACTGCTCATAGTAAGTTTAGTATAAGATAAAAAGATTTGCATAAATCAAGAAACTTGTCCAAGGTCATAGAGTCTATAAAAAGTAACTCCTGTCATAGCAGTTATTGGTGTGCCTAATGAAGTGTGTTGGGGAATCCATGCTAAAATTTTATAGGTTTTATTCACAAGAAAACATTGTATTTTCTGATAATGTTTATTTGAAAAACATGATTTGTACATTATAGTAAGTGCAAAATAAATCATTCTCATGGTATGGTGGATATCAATAGTCTAATGCACTAACAGAAGCTTTTTCTTGCGTTTTAAAATTAGTGTGTGTGTGTGTGTGTGTGTGTGTGTGTGTGTGTGGTATATACATTTATGTGTGTGAAGATGTCAGCCTACTTGTGTGGGAGTCAGAAGTCAATGTCAACTGTCCCTCTTTATAGTTTTTCACCTTACTTTTGAGATACAGTCAGTCTCTCTATAAACCTGGAAATTGACATTTTGGCTAGACTGGTTGATCAGTGAGCCTCAAAATCTTATTTCCATTCCTCTAGCACTGGAATTAAGGCCATGAGCTCCCTGTTTAGCTTTCTACAAGGGCATTAGGAATCTGAACAATTTATCTGCTGAGCCACCATGCCACCACTGCAAATGTTTCCTCTTAAGGTTATTATTTCCTTTATAATTGTGCTTCTGTGATGGGAAATGCCATTCTATAAATATGTTTCTCTTATTGGTTAATGAATAAAGCACTGTTGGCCTATAGGAAAACAAGACAGGTGAGACTAGGAGACAAGAAGGATTTTGGGAGATAAAGTCAAGATGTAGGCCATGGGAGAAGTAAGAGGTCAGAAACCTTTCTCCAGTACAATAAGTCCATGTGGAAATACTTAGATTGATAAAAATGAGTTAATATTTCAGACAGAGCTAGCCAATAAGAAACACTAGTAACAGGCCAACAGCTTTATAACTGAAGAGGCTGTGGGACCAGGCTGGTGGGAAAACTGCTAGTAACACTTCTGAGTTGTAATTCAATTATTAATTTCACCTCTTCATTTGTTTAAAATTTTCTTAGCAGGGCCTAGTAGTATATACCGATCACCTCAGCATTGTGGGAAATTAAAGCATGAAGATATAAAAAGTCAAGGACAGCTGGCAGTTATAGTCTGGCCTATATATCAAGACTCTCAAAACAACAAAGTAGAATCTTGGTGAATTCTTCAAATATATTTATATGAAACTGTATCTGTATAAGAGTAGGGATATCTCTATAATTTAAACAGAAAGTCTTTATAAGCAAACAAAATAAATTGGATGGACCATGTTAATGATGTGTACACATTTGACAATTCTACATGTAAATTTAATTCAGAATATCCATAATCCTGTTATACATGATATTATAACATGTGTACCTCTATACATGATATTATAACAAGTGTACCACAGCTGGAGTGGTTAATGCAGAAAACCTCTTTCTTCCTCATAGTGTTGGAGGCTGGGAAGTCTACGATCAAGATGCCAGGTTATCCATCCAGGGTTTGATAAAGATCCTGTTTCTCAGTTGGAATCCCCTCCCCTTCCTTTTCCCATTCCTCCCCATCCCCCATCTCTGTCATATCATCACCTGATTTTGAACAGAGAGATAGAGGAAACAAGCTTAATCATATTCTTATAAAGACACTAATATACCATGAAGAGTCCTCCATTAACTCCTAATTACTTTCCAAAGTTCCCATAACCAATACAATCCCATTTGAAAACTTTAAGGGATCATAAACTTTTGGTGAGCAGGAATATGTCCAAGAATAGCTTTTACAAAAGTCATAACTGGAGATAAACCTGGTACTCATTCAGGTATGGTTGCTCCTAAGATATACATTTTCATATATTTGAAACATTACCTATATTCATTTGATCATATTTTGCATTTAATTAATGAGTGGTACTTTCTGTTTGATTTGATATTATGTATGTTTAAGGATTTTATAGTCATAACTTGTTATGATTTGATTTTTTTCCATGTGCTTCCTGTTTACTAGGTTTAAGTGCTTGAATTCCATTCTACTGGCCATTTCATAAGCCCCAAAAGTTTTATTCTTGGCCTTGGTTATTAACTTTTCTAGACATACCTACAATATTGAGATGAGTCTAGGCTATGAGACAACTACTTTCTTTTAATTGAGGATGATTTGGTCAATATAGTAGTAAACCTAAATTTTACAAGGAGAACTTAGATTTCACAAATTTGCAATTTACATATAGGCATGATGCTCTATTCTACAATGGCTGTTTCAATGACATACCTTTATCTTATACCTTTTATTCCAGGGGAACTAATCTTCTAAGGGGACCTATATAGTGACTTCCCTTTAAAGTTATTCCTGGACCTACCCTGGAATTGCATATAAGAACAAATAGCACATTCCTTTAACCCCAGCAGCTGGGAGGCAGAAGCTGGTGGATATCTGTGAGTTGAGACCAGCCTGGTCTACAGAGAGAGTTCCAGGACAGTCTTCAAAGCTACACAGAGAAACTCTATCTTGGGAAAAAAAAAAAAAAAGATTAGTGTAGACTTCTGTTGTTAAGGGGCATTCATAGAACTGGAGCACTTTGCAGACTTGATTTATTTTATTTAATTTGACAGGATTTCTCTGTAATAGCTCTGGGTATCCTGGAGTCTTGGAACTTGCTTTGTAAACCAGATTGGCTTCAAATTCACAAAGATCCTCCTGCCTCTACCTCCTGAGTGCTGGTATCAAAGGTGTGCACAACCACTGCCAGGCACAAGACTGGAATTTTAATGATGCTAGTTTATAAAAACAAATTGCTCTACTCCACACCATCATCCCCAGCCAATGGTTTCCAAATTAACTGTAATTTAACCCAGTGTCTTTTATTTATGTACAGCTGGAAAAAGTATTGTTATCAAATAGACTTCCCATATATTCTCCCCCCAATGAGTATTTTACTGTTTGACAATCAATTTTGACTTACTATAAATGTGGATTTTTATCTTCAATCTACAGTGGAAGAAGAGGCAAATTCTTTGGAGGCATATAGAATCAGTTTCAAACTTAGTGTGAACTTAATAGTAAATGATACTAGAAGAAGAAAAGGTGTCAGCAAACCACTGACTCTTAATTTATAGCGAAGATGTAAATTTCCATCATTACCCCACGTTTCCTCCATTGCAGAGGTATTCCCTGCACACTTATGAAATTTGTACCTTTAAAAAACAATTTTTGACTTTTAGTCTTTTAGACAAAAATGCTTGCCATTTTCCCTGTAGCAATGTGTATTTTATTAATTCACATAAATTTCCCTCTCAAAATTGGTTAGTGAAATTAAATTGTAGAAATACCTTCATATTTAGTTGAGTTTAGAAGAGGAAGTGTATTAAATGGTATTACTTGAATTATTTAATAAGACTCTGCTAAATGGGTTCAGTCACAAAATAGTAACCTCATCTAAAAACATACTCCCCTGGCTTTCAACATGCATGTCTCTATTTGACACCTACAGTCACAAATGAATATTGCTGTTGCTTGAATCCCTCTCCACCCCCCACACCCACCTCCGTGCTCTAGTTTAGCGATTATACATTAGGAAATGAAGAGTCCAGTTCAATTACTATTCTTGTTTTGCAAACTCTTATCCTGAACTTGAAGGGACAAAGAACACATCTCCAGGTGCCCCCATATCAAGCAAACGTCAGTTGTCACTTGTTGGGGCCATTAAGTAGACAGGACCAAAATAAAACTCAGAACAGAGAGGACATGCCATGCATTCTATAAATTGTGTGTTCTGAGAATCTATTAAAGCTGACAGAGAAGGGGGCCAGCGGTTGGAGTGTCCCTGATTGCACAGTGTGCTTTATTCCCTGTTGGCTTTGGTTGTGCCACACCTTTCCATTTCCCAGAGAAATAAATTAAAAGTCAGAAGTAATTTGCCTGACGGAGGGTGCAGGTAGAATTTTACTCTGAAGACAGTTTGCACACTGCGAAATCCAATTTAACCCCTTGATGGGGGGATAGCGTATTTTCTTTTGTTGACAGCTTTGTGGCAGCTAAAATAGGGGCCTGATTAAATAGAGACAGTGAGAGATTGAGGTCTTGTTCTAACAGCAGGGGGATCAAGGCCTCTAATCTTATCTCCCACACACTGAGATGAACTGAGAACTGAGGCAGAGGAGAATAGCATGGCTGTTTTGTACAACAGGAAGAGAAAATCCTGAGAACACACAAAGGAAGCATGTACAACCATTACAGAAAGCTACAAAGGAGATACGAACATAAGCAAGTTGGAATAGTATGCTAAAATGGGAAAAGGAAAACAAAACTTCCCTAAATTGACAGATGAACTTTGAAAAAATTCTTCTACTGAAACCTGTTTTTAAACTTTGGATACTTTGTGATATGAAAACAATGAATTTGAGACGAAGTGAAGATATTATAGTTTTACTTGTTCTAATTTTATGATTGCACATATCTAGTAAAAAAGTTTCTAACATATTTGGTACAATTAATGAAACCTAGCCAAAGCACACCTATCTTATAAACTCAAAAATAATATTTTGTGTATTCACCAAAGTTTATGGGCTGTACTAGCTTAGTCTGAATATTAATGTTTCATCTTTTTACTTGCAGTCACAAAAGCGTAAATAAACTACCTTTATGACCTACTACAACATGCATTCTGAAATTTCATTGGTTTTGAATATAAGTACTTGAGAAGAGGTCTTGAGTCTCAAGCAGATCACCTTTTCTGTGATATTTTGATTGCATGCTGAAAATAACATTTGTTTTTAATCAGAGAGCAAAGCTAGCCTTTAGCTGAACAAAATTAGCCATAAGGGTTTTGGAGCAATGAAGAGATAGTAAGGTAGGGCTTAGAGAGTGTCTCTACTCTTTTGGATGGAGGAACAAAGAAGTAGGAGGTCACTGGTGACTGCTCCTCGGCTTTTCTAGTCAACCAGGTTCTTACCCCTATATCTGATTCCCGATATTTTATTGCTAAAGAATAATTAGGAGATTACATTAATAACCTAGCAATTATTTTTTTCTTTCATAAAACACTGATAGTCTTATTATTGCAGTCAGATATCCAGGTCCTTGCTTTCTGGCTTCTCAGGTGCTAAGGTGTTTCCCTGCACATGTGCCCTGTGGCATTTTTCATTCAAGGCATTTCTACCTACTGTGTGAAGTCTCTTCTAATAATTCTGATATGGAGTCTGGAAGTAAAAATTCATGTTTTTATACCAAAGGCTCTGTATAAGACCAGTAGAAAAAGAACAAATGTTATATAGTTAAAGAACTGATTGAAACAAATGAGATATATACATGTATATGTACAGATAATAGCCTGGCCTGTACAATCAAGGGAAATTTTGTTAAATATATTTGAGCACTTCCATTTTATTATCTTTATTTTTTATAGTGATTTAGTTGTTAATTAGTCAGTTCAGTGATGTGATAGTATCAGGTATCTGGAACACACTTGCCAAGTTCTCTTCCACTGTGACCCCTCCCATTCCTGCATTCTGCATTTCCACTTTCAAGAATTTATGAAGTCCTGCCAGGAAACGAGGTGGACTGAAGAAGTATTTCTTTGGCTAATTTTACAGCAGAGTTGTCTTTCAACACTCATTGTTCAGCTTTAGTGGTAGATGAACATTCTTCTTTATATGTGATATCCTTTCTATCTTGATGATGTTTAGTTCTACAACAGCCTCTGAGCAGACCTTAGGATAGAATCATCTACCTGTGTAGATCAAGGGATGCACAGATACGTGCCCATGAATGTTGCATGTGTAAGGTATTTCCTACACATTTTCACATGTTTGGCTTTGATATTCTTCCTACTTTCTGAGTCCCTGGAGCAATCTTATTTTCTCACGTGAGCTTTCAAGTTATTCTACTTCAACTCCTGTCATTTCTAGCTTTACTTTTCAACTGTTAATATTTCCAGAATAAATAAAATGATTTCATGGGAAATTTACCTTTCTGAATATTCTCCTATGGGAATTTGAGAGTACATGTACATTTCGATATTCATTTATTTTGTTTAGCGATTTTTTTCAAAAAGCACACTATTTCTAATATACATCTCTGCCACAAGCTATTAACTACTGAGCCTAGCAAGAATAAAATAACTCCTAGAGTCATACACCAGGTTTCTATACTTTCTCTAACATAGGTGAGAGAAGGTCCCTGAACACAAGGACATCTGAGGAGCCATGGAATAGAGTAAGTAAAATTTTGAGAATTCAGCCTCATTTTGAACTTTGACATGACATTTTCCTAAGTCTCAGTTATTCCCCACTCCTATGGCAGTAGTGATTGTCATTTCATATGCTTGTTACACAAACTAGATGAGATAATTCATATTAATGGGGCACATTGAAAGGAGAGGGGAGTGAGGTGAGGTCCATGAGTGTGACCTAATGCTAACTTATCTGGGTAGGTAGGGGTGGGGGTGACCCAGACACAGAAATCCTACCAAGGCTGGGTTCTTGTATCAGAAACTAGAAGAATGAATTTCTTGGTTGATGACTTCATAGCCCTTAAAGGAGTGTGAGTTTTTAGAAATAGTTAATATAGGCTCCTGGTTGGGATCTGAAGAGAAAGCAAGCAGTGCTCCTATAGAGCAGATGTGGGTCCTGTACCTAGGGTCTCTGTGAAGTTCACCATCTAGGGACTTTTCTAAAACCTGTGGCAGGAACTATATTGAGGTATAAGTGGTCCACCTATGCTGTCCATGTGACCTTCTTTCCTGATGGCTGCACTAGGGTTCCAGCACATAACACTGCCTCTGGAAAGAATATATCTGGCATGTCTATCTGGCCTTTGTCCAGGGCAAAACTGAAACCATAACAGGAATCAGCATCTCTGCCCGGAACACTGCTATTACTCCTGGCCAGAGAATCAGAACGGCTTTGTTTTAAAGGTCCCTGTACCTGTTTGCCTGACTAGATTCCAACTTCTCTTCTCAGTGTTTCCATATTCACTCTTTCTCTTTATCTCATTTTACTTGCTAGCCTAGACTAAAACTCTTCTCCCTTGATAGGAAAAGATGGCTCTGATGAGAATGCACTTAGTATTTGTGCATTATCCTCCTGGCTGCCATTACAAAGGAAGCTGTCTATCCAAGCACACTTTGGGTATCTCCATTCAGTGTAAGGTGGCCACTGAGAAGAAAGTTACTTAAACTAATCTGTCTTCCATATGTGGATGTAGAAAATTCAGATGATGAGACAGGGGTAACTATTTGTTGGATGAGGTTCTGCCAAGCCACTCTTCCCAACTTAACTTTGTGTATGGACCACGTGAAGATGCAATATGGTATATAAGCTATCCATTCTCTCCTGTTATATACTGTGATCCAGGAAATGGTATGTTTGGGAAGGCAGTAGTCATGTCAGCAATTCAGCAGGTAACTTTCTGATTATACAGCTGCCTGGCTTTTTCAGGAGCAACAACTCCTTTTACATAATAGTTCTCATTGTTGCTTTAGGAGCCATTACTAAAAACTAAACTAGGAATTCATTCTTATCTTCACACTGCTTAGCAATTTCTAAGCCAGTTTTTTTCCTTGATGTGATAAATCTCTTTAATAGAGTATATCCTATTCACCATTATTTGAATGACACAGGAAGTAGTTAGAACACCATAAATCACATAAAGATAGTTGTTTAAATATTCAGTGAAAGTAAAATAGTAACACACTTCTAGAAAAAGCTGTAATACAATTCTGCCATAAAAAATCTTGAATAAAATGTGTGTGGGGGGTGACATTACACCCATTTTCTTATCTCAGAGCCCTCCATCTGACTCCATGTGTAAGGGCTCCCTATTCCAAGGACATCTATGAATTCTTTGAATTAAGATCTTTGGGAAGGGGTTATTTTTTCATTTCTAAATAAGGGAATTAAATTTGAATTTACTCTTGTGCACAAATTTCTTCAGAGCTTGTCTAAGAATTTATTTAGAAAATTCCAGAGGGTCCTCTGCTAAAGCTACAGGCCCCCCGACCAGAGATCTGCCTATCCTTGTGGAACCATCCTGAGTCCTGCCTGCTGGAACTTTGACCCCCATTGATGGGCCTCTGCTATAGCCTGATCTTTGACCCCCATCACCAGGCCTCTGCCTGAGTAAAGACCTCCTACAAAGATTGGGCCACCAAGAGCTACAAATTTGGAACTTCTGACCCACCTAAGACCACTGGGGGAGCAGCATTGAGAGAGAGAGAGTCCCCACCTGCACTTACTGGAAGAAGCAATGGGAAGATGACAATACAAGAAAACACCTAACAATAGAAAGATAAGCATGACACCACCAGAATCTAGGGACTCTACCCCAACTAGACCTGAACACCCCAAAACAGATGAAGCAGAAGAGAACGACTTAAAAATACTTTCATAAAAATGATACAGGCTTTCAAAGATGATGTGAGGAAATCCCCTAAAGAAATGGAAGAAAAAAACAAACAAAAATTGAAGAAATGAAAAAAATCTCTTAAATAAAGTAAGGAAAGACAAGAAAAAACAACAGGTGAAGGAAACAGTTCAAGACTTGAAAACTGAAATAGAGACAATAAGAAAAACACAAACTGAAGGAATGCTGGGAATAGAAAAACTGGGCAAAAGATCTGGAACTACAGACACAAGCATAAACAACAGAATATAAGATATGGAAGAGAGAATCTTAGGTGCTAAAGATAAACTAGAGGAATTAGATTCATTGACCAAAGAAACTCATAAATCCAATAATTCCTTAACATAAAACATCCAGGAAATGTGGGACACAGTGAAAAGACTAAACCTAAGAATAATAGGCATAGAAGAAGGTGAAGAAGCCCAGCTCAAAGATGCAGAAACATATTCAACAAAATCATTGAAGAAAACTTTCCCAATCTGAAGAAGGACATTCCCATGAAAGTACAAGAAGTATACTGAACACCAAATAGATGGGACAAAAGAAAAAAGACCCCTTGACACATAATAATAACACCTAACACACAGAATAAGAAACAATATTAAGAGAAGCAAAGGAAAAAGGCCAGATAACATATAAAGACAGACATATCAAAATTACACCTGACTTCTCCATGGAAACTCTCAAGGCAAGAAGATCCTGGATAGATGTCCTACAAGTACTAAGAGTCCACGGATGCCAGCCCAGGCTACTATACCCAGAAAAACTCTCAATCACTATAGATGGAGAAAACAAAATATTAAATGACAAAGCCAGATTTTCACAATACATATCTACAAATCCAGCTCTACAGAAAGTTCTGGAAGGAAAACACCAACCAAAGGAAGTTAATTATGATCACAAAGACATAGACAATAGATAATGCCTGATGGGAGATATCATTCCGTAAATATGTTTATCATACTGGTTAATAAATAAAGTACTGTTGGCCAATAGGAAAGCAAGATAGGCAGGACTAGGAGACAAGGAGGATTCGAGGAATTAGTGAGGAAGAGTCAGCATATTGAGACTTGGGAGAACAGAGGTCCGTGCTCACTCTCCGGTAAGACAAGACCACGTGGAAATACTTAGATTAAAAGAAATGGGTTAATATTTAAGATAGAGCAGGCTGACAAGTAACAGGCCAACAGCATTATAACAAATACGGAGTCTCTGTGTGTTATTTGGGGCTGGCATGGCTGTGGGACCGGCAGCGGGGAAAAAATACTCATAACAAATGCCACTTCAACAGAATCTAAAGGTAAAGCAGGGCAAATAAATTCACAACACTACCACCACCACCAAATCTAAAACACCAAGCATTAACAATCAATAGACCTTAGTTTCCCTTAACCTTAATGGTCTTAACACACATATAAAAAGACACAGGCTAACAGAATGGATAGGAAGACAGAATCTGTCCTTCTGCTGCATACAAGGAACATATCTAAGCTTTAAGGACAGACATTACCTCAGGGTAAAGGGTTGGGAAAATATCTTCCAATCAAATGAACCCAAGAAGCAAGCAGGTGTGGCTATTCAAACCAAAATCAATGAAAAGAGATGAAGACAGTCATGTCATATTCATCACAGGAGAAATCCATCAGCACAAAGTCTCAATTCTGAACATCTATGTCCCCAAAACAAAGGCACCCACATTCGTAAATGAAATGCAACTAAAACTCAAAGCTCACATAAAAACTCACACACTCATAGTGGCAGAATACAACACCCCACTCTCACCATTTACAGAACAACCAGTCAGAAACTTTACAAAGAAACAAAAGAACTAATAGAAGTTATGTCTCACTAGGGTTTAACAGACATCTATAGAACATTCCATCCAAACTCAAAAGAATATACATTCTTCTCAGCTCCACATGGAACCTTCTCTAAAATCAACTACAAACTAGGTAACATAACGAACCTCAATAGATACATAATAATTAAATAGTCCCCTATATCTTATCAGACAACCATGCATTAAGTTGGAATTCAACATCAACACAAATCTCAGAAACCCTACAAACTCATGGAAACTGAACAATGTGCAATTGGATCATGCCTGGATTAAAGAAGAAATAAAGAAAGAAATGAAGGACTTCTTAAAATTCAACAAGATTGAAGACACAAAATACCTGAACTTATGGGACACTTTGAAAGCAGTGCTACGAGGCAAGTTTATTACACTAATTGCCCATATGAAGAAAACAGAGAATAGTCCCATTAGAGAATTAACAGCACAACAGAAAACCTTAGAACAAAAAGAAGCAAAATCACCCCGGAGAAGTAGATGCCAGGAAATCATCAATTTGACAGCTAAAATCAATAAAGTAGAAACCAGGAAAACAATACCAAAAACAAAAAACAAGCAAAAAAACAAAACAAAACAAAACAAAAAAACAAAAAAATGCAACAAAGAGTTGTTTTTTTCGAGAAAAACAATAAGATAGACAAACCTTCATCCAAATTAACCAAAAAGCAGAGAGAGAACATGCTAATTAACAAAATCAGAAATGAAAAGGGGAACATAATAACGGACAGTGAGGAAATCCAGACAATTAATTTTCAGGTCATACTTTGAAAACCTTTACTCCACAAAATTTGAAAATTGAAAGGAAATGGACAAATTTCTGGACAACTTTCACTTAACAAAATAAAATCAAGAACAGAAAACTCACATATACATATAACCCCTAATGAAATAGAAGCAGTCTTCAAAAGCCCTCCCAACCAAAAAAAAAAAAAAAAAAAAAAAAAAAAAGCCCATGGCCAGATTGCTTCAGTGCAGAATTCTACCAGAAATTCAAGGAAGACCTAATACCAATATTCCTCAAATTGTTCCACACAATACAAACAGAAGGTTCATTACCAAACTTTTTTTTTTTTTTTTTTTTTATGAAGCCAAAATCACATTGGCACCCAAGCCACACAAAGACATAATTAAGAACAAAAACTACAAGCCAATATCACTCATGAACACTGATGCAATAATACTCAATAGAATACTGGCAGACAGAATCCAAGAACACATCATAGAAATCATCCACCATGACCAAGTATAATTCATCCCTGGGTTGCAGGGATGGTTCAACATACAAAAATATATCATTGTGATCCATCATATAAACAAACTGAAAAACAAAAACCAAATGATCATCTCACTAGGTGCTGAAAAAACCTTTGATAAAATTCAATAGCCTTTCATGATAAATGTCTTGGAGAGATCAGGGATAACAGGAACATACCTAAACATAATAAAAGCCATATAGAGTAAACCAAAAGCCAACATCAAACTGAATGGAGAGAAGCTTAAGGCAATTCCTCTAAAATCAAGAACAAGATAAGGCTGCCTTCTCTCTCCACATCTCCTCAATATTTTATTTGAAGTTCTAGTTAAAGCAATAAGACAACAATAGGAGATCAAGGGGATCCAAATTGGAAAGGAAGAAGTCAAACTGTCACTATTTGCAGATGATATGATAGTTTACATAAGCGACTCAAAAGGCTCTACCAGGGAACTCCTACAGTTAATAAACACCTTCAGCAAACTAGCAGGATACAAGATAAACACATGACCATCAGTAGCCCTACTATAAACAGACAACAAAGGGGCTGATAAAGAAATCAGGGAAACGTCACCCTTTACAATAGTCATAAACAACATAAAGTATCTTGAGGTAACACCAAACAAATGAAAGACCTATATAATAAGTACTTTGTGTCTTTAAAGAAAGAAATTAAAGAAGATACCAGAAAATAGAAAGATCTCCTATGTTCTTGGATAAGAATGTTAAACATAATAAAAATGGCAATCTTGCCAAAAGCAATCTACAGATTCAAGGCAATCATCATTAAAATCCCAACACAATCCCTGATTTTGAAAAGATAATATTCAACTTTACATGGATACATGGAAAAACAAAAGACCCAGGATAGCCAAACAACCCTGTACAATAAAGGAACTTCTGGAGGCATCTCCATCCCTGACTTTAAGCTCTATGACAGAGCTATAGTCCTGAAAAGTTTGGTATTGGCACAAAAGTAGAAAAGTAGACCGATGGAATCAAATAAAAAATTCTGATATTAGCCCATACACTTAAGAACACCTGATTTTTGTGAAAATACCTAAAGTATACAATGGGAGGAAGAAAGCATCTTCAACAAATTGTGCTGGCAAAACTGGATATGGTATGTAGAACACAACAGATAGACCCATGTCTATCGCCATGCACAAAACTCAAGTCCAAATAGATCAAAGGCTTCAACTAAATCCAGCCACATCAAATCTCTCACAACAGAAATTGGGTGGTACCCTTGAACAATTGGTACAGGAGACTGCTTCCTGAACATAACTCCAGTAGCATAGACACTGAGATCGACAATTAAGAAATGGCACCTCCTCAAACTGAGATGCTTCTGTAAGGCAAAGAACATAGTTGACAATACTAAATAGCAGCCCACAGACTGGGAAAAGATCTTCACCAATCCTACATCTGACAGAGGACTGATCTCCAAAATATATAAAGAACTCAATAAACTAGTCAACATAACACCAAAAAATCCACTTAAAAAATGGTGTACAGAACTGAATAGAGAATTCTCAATAGAGGAAACCAAAAAGGCTGAAAGACACTTAAGAAAGCGCTCAACATCCTTAGCTGTGAAGGAAATGCAAATCAAAACAACTCTAACATATCATCTTATTCCTGCCAGAATGGCTAAAATTAGAAACACCAATGACAACTTATGCTGGAGAGGGTGTGGAGATAGGGGAACACTCCTCTACTGCTGGTGGGAGTGCAAACTTGTACAACCATTTTGGAGATCAGCATGGTGGTTCCTCAGGAAAATGGGAATCAGTCTAGGAATCTGTCTACCACAGGTCCTGGCAATCTCCCTCTTAGGCATATACCCAAATGATCCACATCCATGCAACAAAGACTAGTGCTCAACTATGTTCATAGCAGCATTAATTGTAATAGCAAGAACCTGGAAGCAACCTAGATGCCCCTCAACTGAAGAATGGATAAAGTAGATGTGGCACATCTACACAATGGAATACTACTCCGCAGGGGGTGGGGGTGGGGGAAACAATATAATCTTGAAATTCACAGGCAAGTGGATGGAACTTGCAGAAACCATCCTGAATGAGGTGACCGAGCCACAAAATGAGAAACATGGTATGTACTTGCTCATATATGGTTTTTAGAGTTAGAGTATAGTATCAGCAGCCTACAATTCACACTGCCAGAAAAAAACTCGAATAAAGGAGGATTTTAAGGGATTCATATAAGGTCCCTCACAGAAGGGGAAAGGGACAAGATCTCATGAGCATATTGGGGGGGGGGCAGTGAGTGGAGAGGGTATTAGGAGAAAGAGATTGGGAGGAGAGGAAAGCAGGGGGGACAAAGATGATTGAGTCAGGGGAGGAATAGAGGAGAGAAAAGAGAGAGAAAGAGTGTGAGAGAGATTAGATAGATAGATAGATGATAGATAGATAGATAGATAGAGCATAAAACAGGGAGCCATTATAGGTTTGAAGAGAAACTTGAATCTAGGGAAATGTCCAGAGATCTATAAGACTGACCCCAACTAACAATTTGAGCAACTGTGGAAAGGCTACCATAAATGCCCTTTTCTGATAATGAGATTGATGACTAAGTTATCCACCATCATGGAGCCCTCATCTAGTAGCTGAGGGAAACAGAAGCAGACACCAACAAGTAAACACTGAGTGGAACTGGAATCCAGATCCAGAGAGGGGAGGACAAGACCAGGCTACAGAAACACATAGAGACATCTGACCTGAATAAGGAGGGGCTATGAGGCCCCCATAGTGATAGCTGGGAATCCAACATTGAACCAACTCAGACTCCCTGAACATGGGTCTCAGCTAGAAGCCTTGGGCAATCTAAGGGACCTTGGACAGTGGAACCAGAATGTATCCCTGTTGTACCAAATGACTTTTTGAGTACATTCCCCATAGAGGGATACTCCCTTAACCTAGAGACATGAGAGAAAGCCTAGTCCCTACTCCAAAAGACTTGACATATTCTGATGACCACTCCTGGGAGGCATCACCCTACATGTGGATTGGGGGATGGGAGGGGAGGGTGGTCATGGGGTATGGGAGGGTGGGAGAGAATGATATAAGGAGGGAGGTAGAGGAAACTGGGATAGATGTGTAAAACAAAGTTAAAAAGTAAAAAAAAAAAAAAAAAAAAAAAAAAAGTTAATTCCAGAAAAAATAATGTGAATCATACCTTAGTTCCCAATGATTCAAAAAATCCTTTCCTGTTTTCTTCTCTCTCTCTCTCTCCCCCCTCTCTCTTTTTAAAAATAATTTGTTTATACAAGACGCAAAGACCTGTTGAGACTGCAAATGTATCTGATTGCTTTAACTTTTGACCACCAGCAAATAGTGAAATGTAGTTTTCTCATTCTGAAGCCTGAACATAGTTTTCTGTAATAATGCTATACTGTTATAGGATGAACCTAAATATTTTAACTTGAATATATTGAGATACATTCTCTCACACAAGCTCTCTCTCCCTCTCTCACTCTCATCGAGTGCCCCAGGCTAGATTCAAAATGCATCATGTTCTGGTCATAGTCTCTCCATTGCTGGAATTACAGATGTATGCCATCCACCCAGCTAACATTACACACTTTTAAAGTAATATAAAATCTCCTTTATGGAGAAAACATTCCAGATTTCAAAACAAATATCTGTCCATTGTTGTTAATCATAAAAAGATAATAAAAATAATTTAGAGTATAACTCAGATTTCATATTATAAACTTCACTTTGAACAATACAGTCTTTTATCAGTAGTAACCTTTTCACTTTGCTATTGTTTTCTACTCAAAACAGAATTGCTTATGTTTGTTCTCAGTAGCCAATATTCTTGATGAGTTTTACAATAGAGGATTATATGCTTTGTTATTGTGATGACCTCATCTACTACCTGAACCTGAGTACACACTGATGTGTGCAAGAAGTTCAACATTCATGTTCATCAGAGCATGTCTCCAAATGAATATATATATATATATATATATATATATATATATATATATATGATTTTAAAAATTTAATTTAGAAATAACCTTGTTTAACATATCAATATCAGTTCCTGTACCCTCCTGCTCTTTCCTGTTCCCCCTACCAACCTCTATCTCCTTTCTGCTTCCCAGGGAGGGTGAGGCCTTCCATGGGAAGTCTTCAAAGTCTGACATATCATTTGGACAGAGCCCAGGAATGTCCCCATGTGTCTAGGCTGAAGAAATGCCCTTCTATGTGGAATGGGATTCCAAAGTCCGTTCATATACTAGGGATAAATACTGATCCACTACCAGAGGCCCCATAGACTGCCCAGTCCTCCCAACTAACACCACATTCAGGGAATCTTGGTTGGTCCTATACTGGTTTCCCAGCTATTAGACTGGAGTCCATGAGCTCCCTCTTGTTCAGATCAGTAGTTTCTATGGGTTTCTCCAGCCTCGTCTTGACCCCTTTGTGATGGGAGATGTCATTCTGTAAATACGTTTCTCATACTGGTTAATGAATAAAGCACTGTTGGCCAATAGGAAAGGAAGATAGGTGGAACTAGGAGACAAGGAGGAAAGAGGATGTAGTAAGGAATAGTCAACATGGAGAGTCTGGAGAGAGCAGGACACTAGCCGGCTCTCCGGTAAGATGAGACCACGTGGAAATACATAGATTAACAGAAATGGGCTAATACTTAAGACAGAGCTAGCTGATGAGAAACAAGTAACTGGCCAACAGCATTATATCAAATACAGAGTCTCAGTGTGTTATTTGTGGCTGAGGCGCGGCGGCAGGACAAGACCAGCAGCGGGTGGAAAAACCTACTCCTTATACCTTTGATTATCACTCCTCCATGTCTGCAACTGGATTCCTAGAGTTCAGCTCAGTGTTTATCTATGGGTGTCTGCTTCTGCTTCCATTAGCTGCTAGATGAAGGCTCTGGGATGGATATAAGGTAATCATCAATCTCAGTATCAGGGAAAGGCATTTAAGACAGCCTCTCCCCTATTGCTTAGATTGTTAGTTGGGGACATCCTTGTATATCTCTGGATAGTTCCCTAGTGCCAGATTTCTCTTAAAACCTGTAATAGCTCCCTCTATTATGGTGTCTCTTTTCTTGCTCTCCTCTATTCTTTCCCTGATTCATGCTCTGATTCTGCTCTGCCATGCCTACCTCTGCCCCTCCTCTTCTCCCTACCTCCACACCTCCCCCCACGCTCCCAATTTGTTTGGGAGATCTTGTTCCTTTCCCCTTCTCTAGGGAAACCTTTATGTCACTCTTGGAGTCCTCCTTGTTTCCTAGCTTTTCTGGAGGCGTTGATTGTAGGCTGGAAGTCCTATGCTCTATTTCTAAAATACATATATGAATGAATACACACCATGTTTGTCTTTTTGTGACTGGGTTACCTCACTCAGGATGGTTTCTTCTAGTTCTATCCATTTGCCTGCGAATTTCAAAATTACATTGTTTTATTTGTTTTGTTTTGTTTTTTGGTTTCCCCCCACCCCCCACTGAGTAGCACTCCATTGTGTACTCCATCCATCCTTCAGGTGAGGGGCGTTTAGGTTGCTTCCAGGTTCTGGCTATTCCAAGTAATGCTGCTATGAACATAGTTGAATAGATGCCCTTGTTGTATGAATGTACATCTTTTGGGTATATACCTAAGAGTGGAATTACTGGATCTTGAGGTAGACTGATTTCCATTTTACTGAGGAACTTCAATACAGTTTTAACCTTTCTCTTGTTACTTTAAGAGAGCAAATAAAAAGAGGAATGATGATATAAGGCAGGAAACAGCATTCTGGAAGAGAAAAGACTTCTATTGCATGTTTCAGAATAGAGTCCACTCATCTGAGAAGAGTGCTCTGCAGTCTCTCCACATGAGTGTTAGTAAGGTATCCACAGTTCAGACAGTCAAAGAAGAATAGCTTTTTTTTTTTCTTATTTCTTTCTTTTCCAGACACCTCTTGAAGATGAGCCTTCAACCACTTTGCTCCTAGCCAATCTGAGTACTAGATCACACTATATGTGGATGGGGTAGAACATTCTAGCCTTAGACAGAAACATGTGTCTGTCTCCATGGAGAGGATTGGTGACACAGGGTTATTAAAGGAGGTTCAACTTAGACTTCACAGTATATTCCTCCTCTGTGGGAAGCTCAGCCAATAAATATTAAGATACTCTCTCTCTCTCTCTCTCTGTCTCTCTCTTGAATAAACTCAAGAGACTCCTCATATTTTTCTTTTATAAGAGGAACTTGGGGAAGGCACACATTTTTATTTTTTCAAATTTACAGCAAGCCATGTCAGAAAAACAAAACAACAAAATCAAAAATAATCCCAATTCCACTTTATTCCTATTAGTTAATCAAAAGTTGTAAGAGATTAGTATTACAGTTTGTATATATAATCCTCATCAAGTTTCTGTCTTCATCCTCCTTGTTTTTATTGTTTTACTTGTCATATACTTTAATGATGCTAGAAAGACAAAATAGGGATGATAAAATACTTTAATTATTGTCCAAACAGGGTAGCAAGACCATGGACCTAAATGTGGCCTTCAGCCGCAGCTAGGACCAGATGCCACCATGGCCCAGTGGCAGCACAGGGCAATCTGATCAACATAATCCCAGCATGAAGCATGTCCTGGGAAATCAACCAGGTTTTGTGCATGTCCCTGGGTCACAGTAGGAGCCCTGGATATCAACTTAAACCCTGAATGCTGTAGGGCCACAGATCTAGACATGGACATCTACAGCAGCCCTGCCCCAGATAACACTATGGCTCTGGATGACAGTGCAGTCCACTCAGATCAGGATGGCCTTAGTAGCAGCATAGCTTTCAGAGGCCCTTGTAGCTACAGGTTGAGACCCAGAACTGGGCATCTATAGGGCTTTGGTGGCAACATAAGGCATAGACACTAGTATAGACCTGGCTGTAGTAGAACCCAGGCATGATCTTAGGCAGCAGTCTGGGCCTGTATGGCACCATGGTTCCAGGGGGCAGTGCAGAACCCAGAGCAGCATGGCTGCAGCAACACCAACATGGCCCTCAGATACTAACATGGCTACAGGTGGCAGACTAGATTACTGGCATCAGCAAAGTCTTTGATGGTCTCAGCAGCCACAGACTGCTGGATTGTCTGGATGTGGCAGGGTTATGGATCCAGATATGGCCCTTGACTACGGCAGATGCCATAACCACAGTTGACTGTACTAGCCACCCAAATTAGCCTGGCATTGATAGCAGCACAGCCCTTGAACACCAACGTGGTCATAGGATGTGGCCCAGACCTGGGGCATCCAATTGGGTCTTGGAGCCAATATGGGCCAGGGACCCCAGCTGCAGCAGGGCTATGAACCCAGGCATGGTACTAGGCAGCATCCATGGCTGTCAATATGGCCCCTGATGACCATGAGGGCCACCCATATTGGTATGATCATGTGCCATCACTGCCTTTGGTTACACATTTTACTCCACTACAGGCCTCTCTGTACAGACTCGTGATAACAGCAGCCACAGACATCAACACAGGCCCTCTAGGTTGCTCTAGAGTCCCTGATCAAGACCTGTGTTGGCTTGGAAGTCATCATTTTCAGTCCTGCTAGTGACCACACAAGCTCATCATGATCAAGTAGGTGATTCATCCTCTTTGCTTCTACTCTGCAGTCTATATAAAAATAGTTATATAAACCATGCATTGGTGACACATGCCTTTAATCCATCCCAGCACTCAGGAGACAGAGGCAGAGGCAGGCAGATCTTTCTGAGTTTAAGGCCAGCCTGGTATACAGAGAAAGTGCCAGGGCAGGCTCCAAAACAATACATAGAAAACCTGTCTCAAAAAAAAAAAAAAAAAAAAAAAAAAAAAAAAAAACCACCAAAAGAAAAAAAAAGTTGTATAGCATATTAATTACATAAAAAGCCTAAAATCATTTTCTGAATATTTCATTTCTGAGTTCTGAGCCCTGTTCTGACTGATGCCTGGTCCATGAATTGTTCTTTGCTACAAAAGTGTTGTTAAAATTAATTTGTGTAACAATGTGGTTTTTCTCTGAATACTTTTTACTTTTTGGCATATTTTGTAACATGAAGTCATTGGATCTCTAGATTCAATTCTATATTATGAGACTTCAAAAAAGATCTACAATTTATTTGGTATAGAGTTTGGTTTATAGCAATGATTTATTGATGGTAATAATGGTGATCCATGTTTTACCACTCCAGTTCTGTGCTATTGGTGGTACTCACAAGGTAAGGGATGATAATAATAATAATGTTGGTACTTACAGATATATAAGAGCTCCAAAGTTAGCTGTTTGCCATATAGCTATTTATTCTTCATTCATACCCTCTCTAGACACCTCTCTTCTGCATTTTATTTTTCATGAAGTCAAGTAGTTTTGAAATTGTTAGTATATAAATGGAAGCATTCCATCATATGGCAGTAAAATGTTTACTTAGAAAGTATTCTTGCTTTCATTAAAAATGTTCAAGGAATGGAGATGAGTAGAAAAGCAAATGGAAGGTGCAGTATACCAAATGTGCAGAGCAGATGATTAAAAAAATTCTCTATTCCAAGATAAATTCAATATGCATGGACAAAAGTCAGCATCAAAGAAAAGACACATATGTCATGGATAATTTCTTCTTTCATAAATTAATAGCAGAATCCATTGGATTCCTATTTCTCAGTAAAGGAACTTACCTGCATGGCTCAATAACTTTCTCCAAAAAGTTATACTGGTCATTTTCTACTGTTTTCTGAACTCCTCCAAAGAATCAAACATGGTTATGTAAAAATTTATTATCATATTTCTCACTTAACCTGACATTCCCTAAAGTATTTGTTATGTCACTCCTGAAACAGATTAAAATGACAATAGACGTTCCTAATCCTCACTCCTCTCATTTAACCACTCATGTATACATGTACATGTATTTTTACACACAAAGTAGAACTGCAAAATTAATCAAGAGAATTCAGACAAGAAGAGATTATAGTTCTAGCACACAAAACATTAATCAGTGCTTGGACTATGGGAATTAGGAAAACCTATTCATATTATTCCTGATATAGGAATAATGCTGGAATTATTTGGAAGATTGGGAAGTACTGAACACTTACTTGATGCACATTTAGTGAGTGAGTGACTGAATCTCCACAGTTAACTTCTGTGTGTTTCTTGCTTAGAATAGATCCAGACTGTATCAAACATTTGTGAAGATACATGTCTTAATTTAGCTGAGCATGGGAGTAAATTAGACAATTTAGTCTAAAACATCTCTGTACATGTGTGAGTACCTGAGCATGTGTATGTGTGTATGCACCCCTCTGTGTGTTGTGATCATGATTCCTGGGGGTAATATTATCTTCAGTTTGGAACTATTTTACATGATTAATATTTTGGCCACTTTTCAAAATAAAGAAATTAGAGATCAGGAGATAATGTATCATGGATTAAAAAGTCCAGAGTTCAAAGGTTCATTTGCCACTGTAGTGTATCAGTTGTCCTTTATCACAACTAATTCCTAAAGATCAATGGATTGAGCTAATGTTTCTAAACTTCCTGTTGAGAAAGCAGGGTAAGGAAATTAGAAATGAGATGTCATGTATTCAGTGTTTGAAAGACTCTTGATTTGCTTTCTGGCCTTATCATTTGGTTCATTTCTTTCCACCCACCCTGTTGTACTTATCACATGCCCTCATGCATATTCATCTCAAATTGACCCATAGCTTCCCCTGTTGCTTTATAATTCTGCCTGTGCTCCTCTGCTGTGTTTGACTGAACTAAGTCCCAAGCTCTTCTTTGCTTTGAGAGACTGCTCCAATCCATTGCTTCTACGAAGAAGTTTACAAATCTCCTAAGAAGAGTCCCTGCATTGTATCTGATGTGTAAATGCCAGTCTTTCTGAACAACCCTCAGTTGGCTATGCTTCTCTGAGCTCCAATACCCCCTCCTCAGCTGTAAATTTAGAAAACATAATATATATTTTATTGCTCCAAGGAAACTGCATGCCCATTAAACAATCCCTTTTCTCAGTTTCCTCCCTTTCTGCCTCTTCTGACTTCTCTATTTTGGATACTTCACACATAAGAAATTGTAAAATGTGATATTTTGTGTAAGTCCTCTTATGACAATCTAGTAGCTTCTGGGAAGAGCTCTCTCTGATCATTAATATGAATGGTTTTTCTCTATGTTCTCCTCATGGAGGAAGGCATGTACTGTGGCGGTGACTTCCTTGTTATTGAACAACATTGGGTCATATTCCACTCAGTATTCAAGCGTTTTCTACACTATTGGGTTCAATGATCTAATCCTTTAAAAAGGTGTTATTCGTTTTTAATGTGTGTATGTGTGTGTGCTGTGTGTACAGGTCATCTGTACACATGCATTGCTTGCTTTCTTTGGTTGACTTTTTTTGTACAGTGTACCATTTTGATTCTTTCCCTCTCTCCAGGATTTCCTTATCTTGTGTGTGTTTATGGAAGTCAGAGATTCACATTGGATGTCCTCCTCTATCACTTTCCATCTTAATTTTTGGAACGAATTCTCTCTCTGAACCTGGTGCTCACCAACTCACTAGGCTGGCTAATGAATTCCATCCAGGGATCCATCTTTTTCCCCAACATCTACCAGTTCTGGAATGACAGGTACAGGCTAATAGGCACATTTTTTCTTTTTTGATTTAATTTTTTATTTTATGTATTGATCCCAGTACTTTTTTGTTTTATTTTATTCTTATATCAGTGTTGCTGGTGATCTACATGAGGTCCTTATATGAGAATGGTAATCAATTTAACCAGTGTGTCATATTCCCAGCCTCTTCTGCTTGTAGTCTTTTCTCATGTTTTTCCAGTTATGTTATTATAGTATTATTATGGGGATATAACTGTCCTAAATTTATAATCATCTATTTTGAATTAAACAAACTTAACTTCTATAACATGGCATATCTCTACTCCTCCACAACTGAATTTTCTTTTAATATTATCATAGTTTCAAAATACATTAGTACATATTGTATATTTATTTATAAATTTATAATTATTATATTATGATTTTTAAGTATATTGAAAACAAAGAAGAGTTACAAACTAAAATATTTTTCTATATTTTCTTATGTAATCAGTGATTTCTCTTTGTTTTACTTTTTCTTTTTTTTTTTTTGCATATAGAGTATTTTTTATTTAATTTTATATAACAAAGTCCAATTAAATGAAAACAAACATTTATACACAATATTTGGGAATTTGGGCGTCGTTCTTTCCAAACTACTTCCTGCTGGTAAGGGGCGCTGTCTTGGGGGATTCGAAGAAGATTCAGATATCCTAGCTGTAGTCTGTAGGGCTGTTTTGTCCAGCTGTTTGGAATGTAGGATCAGCTTGTACTCTGTTTCAGGCGGTCTGGTGTGATCAAACCACATTAGTCTGGAAGGAATCCACATCTTTTCATTTTCTGTGGAAACAAAAATAGAAATACTTTTCCCCAGTAACTTGTTCTTCAACTTAAATTTTGGAGTCAAAGCGTTTTTTTTTTTTTTTTTTATTATTATTATTTTACATGTCGATCCCAGTTCCCTCTCCCTCCCTCCCTCCCTCCCCCCAAGCCCTCCCTCCCTCCTTCCCCTCCCTTTTGCCCTCTCTACCCTCTCCCATGCACTCTAAACACCCTCCCCTCCCAACCCCCCACCACAATACAATATGTAGGGGAATGCCATCCAGTTGGGGTCATGTAGATCTGACAGGTCCTGTGAAGTAGGGACTAGGGCTTCTCTCCTATCTCTAGAATAAGGCAGTTATCCCTCCATGGGGGATATGTTTGCAAAGTCCTTTTGTGCACCAGGGATACATCCTGGCTCCACTGTCTGAGGTCTCTTAGACTGCTCAGACCTTCTGGCTGAGACCCATATTCAGGGGAGTCCGAGTCAGACCTCTGTTGGCTTCCCAGCTATCAGTCTAGTGGCCCTTAGCTCCTCCTTGTTCAGGTAAGCTGTCTCTATGTACTTCTACCGCATGGTCTTGTCCTCTCCATCTGCTTCTGGGTTCTAGTTTGACTCAGTGTTTATGTATGGGTGTTTGCTCCTGTTTTCAACAGGCATTAGTTGAGGACTCCATGGAGAAGTTAGTTGTTGATCTCACTCTCCGGGAAGGGCATTTATGATAGCCTTTCCACGGAAGCTGAGATTGTTAGTTGGGAGCAGTCTTGTAGTTCCCTCGACCTTTCTTTGTGTTCAACTTTATCTTCAAACCAATATTGGCTCCCTCTTTTATGTTCTCTCTCTCTGTCTCTGTCTCTCTCTCTCTTTCCTATTTTCCATTCCTAACCAGGCTCAATCCTCCTAGTCACACATGCCTTCCTCTCCTCCCTCTCATTTTCTCCTACTTCTCTCTCCATTAGCTGTCCTCCCCCACTATACCTGAGGTCTGGGGGACTTGTCCCTTCCCAGTTCTGTGAGGGACTTTATATGAATCTCTTAGAATACAACTTGTATCCTAGTTCCTCTGGTGATGTGAATTATAGGCTGGTGATCATTTGATCTAGGTCTAAAATCCATATATGAGTGAGTACATACTGTGTTCCTCTTTTTGTGACTGGGTTACCTCATTCAGGATTGTTTCTTCAAGTGCCATCCACTTGCCTGCGAATTTCAAGATACCATTATTTTTTTCTGCAGAGTAGTATTCCATTGTGTAGATGTGCCACATCTTCATTAACCATTCTTCAATTGAAGGGCATCTAGGTTGCTTCCAGGTTCTTGCTATTACAAATAGTGCTGCTATGAACATAGTTGAACAGATGTCTTTGTTGCATTGATGTGACTCCTTTGGGTATATGCCTAAGAGGGGGATTGCCGGGTCCTGTGGTAAACTAATTCCCATTTTCCTGAGGAACCGCCATACTGATCTCCAAAGTGGCTGTATGAGTTTGCACTCCCACCAGCAGTGGAGGAGTGTTCCACTTTCTCCACATCCTCTCCAACATAAGTCATCACTGGTGTTTCTAATTTTAGCCATTCTGGCAGGGGTAAGATGGTATCTCAAAGTTGTTTTGATTTGCATTTCCCTGATAGCTAAGGATGTGGAGCATTTTCTTAAGTGTCTTTCAGCCTTTTTGATTTCCTCCATTGAGAATTCTTTCTTCAGTTCTGTACCCCATTTTTTAATAGGGTTATTTGGTGTTTTGTTGACTAGTTTCTTGAGTTCTTTGTATATTTTGGAGATCAGCCCTTTGTCGGATATAGGATTAGTGAAAATCTTTTCCCAGTCAGTGGGCTGCCGTTTGGTCTTGTCAACTGTGTCCTTTGCCTTACAGAAGCTTCTAAGTTTGAAGAGGTCCCATTTATTAATTGTTTCTTTCAGTGTCTGTGCCCCTGGAGTTATGTTCAAGAAGCGGTCTCCTATACCAATTTGTTCAAGGGTACCTCCTACTTTCTCTTCTAAGAGGTTCAATGTGGCTGGATTGATGTTGAGGTCTTTGATCCATTTGGACTTGAGTTTTGTGCATGGCGACAGACATGGGTCTATCTGCAGTCTTCTACACACCCTCATCCAATTGTGCCAGCACCATTTGTTGAAGATGCTGTCTTTGCCCCATTGTATCATTTTAGCTGTTTTGTCGAAAATCAGGTGTTCATAGGTGCATGGATTAATATCAGGACTTTCAATTCGATTCCATTGGTCTACCTGTCTATTTTTATGCCAATACCAGGCTGTTTTCAGAACTATAGCTCTGTAGTAGAGCTTAAAGTCAGGAATGGTGATGCCTCCTGATGTTCTTTTATTGTATAGGGTTGTTTTGGCTATCCTGGGTCTTTTGTTTTTCCATATAAAGTTAATTATTATCCTTTCAAGGTCGGTGAAGAATTGTGGTGGGATTTTAATGGGGATTGCATTGAATCTGTAGATTGCTTTTGGTAAGATTGCCATTTTTACTGTTTATCCTACCTATCCAAGAGCAGGGGAGGTCTTTCCATTTTCTGGTATCTTCTTTAATTTCTTTCTTTAGAGTCACAAAGTTCTTATTATATAGATCTTTTACTTGTTTGGTAAGCGTTACACCAAGATACTTTATGTTGCTTGTGGCTATTGTAAAGGGTGATGTTTCTCTGATTTCTTTCTCTGCCTCTTTGTCGTCTGAAAAAAATAGGGCTACTGATTTTTTTTGAGTTTATCTTGTATCCTGCTAGTTTGCTGAAGGTGTTTATCAGCTGTAGGAGTTCCCTGGTAGAGTTTATTGGGTCGCTTATGTAAACTATCATATCATCTGCAAATAGAGACAGTTTGACTTCTTCCTTTCCAATTTGGATGCCCTTGATCTCCTTTTGTTGTCTTATAGCATTAGCTAGAACTTCTAGTACGATATTGAAGAGATATGGAGAGAGAGGACAGCCTTGTCTTGTTCCTGATTTTAGAGGAATTGGCTTAAGTTTCTCTCCATTCAGTTTGATGTTGGCAGTTGGTTTGCTGTATATTGCTCTTATTATGTTTAGGTATGTTCCTGTTATCCCTGACCTCTCTAATACCTTTATCATGAAAGGGTGTTGAATTTTATCGAAGGCTTTTTCTGCATCTAGGGAGATAATCATATGGTTTTTCTTTTTCAGTTTGTTTATATGGTGGATCACGTTGATAGATTTTCGTATGTTAAACCATCCCTGCAATCCAGGTATGAAGCCTACTTGATCATGGTGGATGATTTCTCTGATGTATTTTTGAATTCGGTTTGCCATTATTTTATTGAGTATTTTTGCATCGATGTTCATCAGGGATATTGGTCTGTAGTTTTCTTTCTTAGTTGTGTCTTTGTGAGGTTTGGGTACCAAAGTTATTGTGGCCTCATAAAAAGAGATTGGCAATAAACCTTCTGTTTCTATCTTGTGGAACAGTTTGAGGAGTAGTGGTATTAGTTCTTCCTTGAATGTCTGGTAGAATTCTGCACTGAATCCATCTGGCCCTGGACTTTTTTTCGTTGGAAGGCTTTCGATGACTGCTTCTATTTCATTTCGGGTTATAGGTCTATTTAAGTTGTTTGTCTGTTCTTGATTTAATTTTGGTAAGTGATAGTTATCCAGAAACTTGTCCATTTCCTTTGAATTTTCAATTTTTGTGGAATACAGATTTTCGAAGTATGACCTGAAAATTGTCTGGATTTCCTCTGTGTCTGTTGTTATGTTCCCCATTTCATTTCTGATTTTGTTAATTTGCATGTTCTGTCTCTGCTTTTTCGTTAATTTGGATAAAGGTTTATCAATCTTGTTGATTTTCTCAAAAAACCAACTCTTTGTTGCATTGATTTTTTGTATTGTTTTCCTGGTTTCTATTTTGTTGATTTCAGCCCTCAAGTTGATTATTTCCTGGCGTCTGCTCCTGTGGGGTGAATTCGCTTCTCTCTGTTCTAAGGTTTTCAGTTGGGCTGTTAATTCATTTATGTGACTATCCTCTGTTTTCTTCATATGGGCACTTAGTGCAATGAACTTCCCTCGTAGCACTGCTTTCAAGGTGTCCCATAAGTTCGGGTATGTTGTATCCTCATTCTCGTTGAATATTAGAAAGTCTTTAATTTCTTTCTTTATTTCTTCTTTGACCCAGGAGTGGTGCAATTGCACATTGTTCAGTTTCCATGAGTTTGCAGGTTTTCTGCTATTTGTATTGTTGTTGAATTCCAATTTTAAAGCATGGTGGTCCGATAAGATACAGGGGACTATTTCTATTCTCTTGTATCTGTTGAGGTTTGTTATGTCTCCTAGTATGTGGTCGATTTTAGAGAAGGTTCCATGTGGAGCAGAGAAGAAGGTATATTCTTTTGTCTTTGGATGGAATGTTCTATAGATGTCTGTTAGCCCCAGTTGAGACATAACTTCTGTTAATTCTTTTGTTTCTTTGTTGAGTTTCTGATTTGTGGTCCTGTCTAGTGTTGAGAGTGGTGTATTGAAGTCTCCCACTATAAGTGTGTGAGGTTTTATATGAGCTTTGAGTTTTAGTAGTGTTTCTTTTACGAATGTGGGTGGCTTTGTATTAGGGGCATAGATGTTCAGAATTGAGACTTTGTGTTGATGGATTTCTCCTGAGATGAATATGAAATGACCATCTTCATCTCTTTTGACTAGTTTTGGTTTGAAGTCTAGCTTGTTAGATATTAGGATAGCTACGCCTGCTTGCTTCTTATTTCCATTTGATTGGAAAATCTTTTCCCAACCCTTTACCCTGAGGTAATGTCTATCTTTGGAGCTAAGATGTGTTTCTTGTATGCAGCAGAAGGATGGATTCTGTCTTCGTATCCATTCTGTTAATCTGTGTCTTTTTATAGGTGAGTTAAGACCATTAATGTTGAGGGTGAGTAAGGACCATTGATTGTTGATGGTTGTTTGATTTAGGTTTGTTGTTGGCAGTGGTATTGTGAATATATTTGTTCTGCTTCACCCTAGGTTTCTGGTGTAGTTGGATTATCTGTTGCCTACATTTTTGTGGGTGTAGTTACCTTCCTTGGGTTGGAATTTTCCTTCCAATACTTTCTGTAGGGCTGGATTTGTAGATACATATTGGGAAAATCTGGTTTTGTCATTGAATATCTTGTTCTCTCCATCTATATTGACTGAGAGTTTTGCTGGATATAGTAGCCTAGGCTGGCATCCGTGTTCTCTTAATACTTTTAGAACATCTATCCAGGACCTTCTGGCCTTGAGGGTTTCCATGGAGAAGTCAGGTGTAATTTTGATAGGTCTGCCTTTATATGTTACCTGTCCTTTTTCCTTCGCTGCTCTTAATATTTTTTCTTTATTCTGTATGCTAGGTGTTTTGATTATTATATGTCGAGGGGTCTTTTTTCTTTGGTCCAGCCTATTTGGGGTTCGGTATGCTTCTTGTACTTTCATGGGCATGTCCTTCTTCAGATTTGGAAAGTTTTCCTCGATGATTTTGTTGAATATGTTTTCAGCACCTTTGAGCTGGGCTTCCTCACCTTCCTCTATGCCTATTATTCTTAGGTTTGGCCTTTTCATGGTGTCCCACATTTCCTGGATATTGTGTGTTAAGGATTTGTTGGATTTATGGTTTTCTTTGGACGATGAATCTATTTCTTCTAGTTTATCTTCTGCGCCTGAGATTCTCTCTTCCATCTCTTGAATTCTATTGGTTATGCTTGTGTCCGTAGTTTCCGATTTTTTGCCCAGCTTTTCAATTTCCAGCTTTCCTTCCATTTGTGTTGCCTTTATTTTCTCAATTTCGGTTTTCAAATCTTGAACCGTTTCCTTCACCTGGTTAATTGTTTTTTCTTGGCTTTCTGTACTTTCCTTAAGGAATTTGTTCATTTCTTCCACTTTTTTGTTTGTTTTTTCCTCTATTTCTTTAAGGGATTTTCTCATATCTTCTTTGAGGGCCTCTATCATTTTTATGATGGTGATTTTTAAGTCATACCCTTCTGCTTCCTCTGCTTTGTTGTTGTGTTCCATTCTAGTTGGTGTAGATTCCCTAGATTCTGGTGGTGTCATGTTTGTCTTTCTGTTGTTAGGTGTTCTCTTGTATTGCCTTCTTCCCATAGTTTCTTCCTGTAGGTGTTGGTGGTGTCTCTTCCCTCTCTCTATGGTCCTTCCCAGATGGGCTTATGTGGATCAAAGATTCAATGTCTGTATCTCTGTGTGGTCCAAGCTCTCTAGGAGGCTTCTCTCTGGCCAATAGCCGGGAGAAGAGGACGAGGGCTGGACTGGAACTTGAGAAGGTTTTGCAGGGTAGTGGGATCTCACTGGAAACTGGCGCTCTCCAGCTGAGACCTCGTTCTTTGGCAGGGCTCGGATTTGGGGGTCAAGGATCTTGCCTGCAGGAACTCCAAGTGGACCCGCAGAGATAGGCGGATCTCTGGGAGGGGGCCTGGGACTCCAGCAGAGGACTGGAGGCGGGGTCAGGGACCAAGCCGGTGGAAATTACAGGTGGTCCCACGTGGATAGTCAGGTCTCCTTTGTTCGGAGTTGCTCCGAGAGGTCTCCGAAGTAGGGTGGACTGTTGGCTCCACCCTCTGTCCCAGTGCTCAACCAGAGCGGCAGGACCGTAGGTGGGGTAGGGCACAGGGGAGGGGGGGGGTAGGCTGGAGGTTGGGATGGGTGGGGGTGTATCAGAGCTCCAAGGGTGCTCTCAAAGGGGACCGGAGACAGGAGCAGCAGGATCAGGGGCCAATCCAGGGAGTTCAGGCGGGGGAGGGGGGTAAAGAGGTTGAAGGGGACAGGCAGCCCCGATTGGGCCCAGACTCACCTCTGGCCAATAGCCGGCAGAAGAGGACGAGGGCTGGGCTGGAACTTGAGAAGGTTTTGCAGGGTAGTGGGATCTCACTGGAAACTGGCGCTCTCCAGCTGAGACCTCGTTCTTTGGCAGGGCCCGGATTTGGGGGTCAAGCTTACTTTTTCTTTTTAAAAAAATTATTTTTGAAACTTCCATACATTTATAAATGCATATTGATCGTGTCCACCCACCATACCTACCCCACTTCCTGTAGTACCTCTCATCATGTCTCCCTCAAACCTTTGTGTCTTCTTTTTCATATTTCATGTTATTAACTAGCCCTCTGAATCCAATTAATGACACCCAAATATGCATGAGCAACCTATCAATGACAGTGATATGCTCAGGGACAGACTCCTTATTTTTTATATGGCTTCTACTTCCATTTAGCACTTTTCAATTCTAATTTGGGGAAGTCCTTTTAGTGTTTCCAGAAGATTACTTCTGTTAGCACCGGATGGCCCCAGGTTCTGCTTATCTGGATTTTTTTTTCTTTCTTCTTTACTTTTGAAAGTTTTTCCTGACCAGTTACAGAATTCTTGATGAATTTCTTTTTTCTCTTATCACCTTATATATGTCTTCCTATTTTTTCTTGATTCCAAGATTTTTTCATGAGGAACTGCATACTGACTTTCAAAGCTCTGCTTATGTTATGTATGTTGGTTTTTAAGATTTTTCTTGTTGCTTTTAGCTATCCATGATATTACCATATTGTATACATTTTTTAATTTATCTTACTTGGAATTATATCTGGATGTGTTTTTTTCTATCCCTTTCTATTTGTTTTCTTCTTTTGAGTGTCTTATAATGCACATGTTGTTATACTTGTTAATGCCTCACTTATTCCTAGAGTTATATTTCTTTATTTTTTTTAAGTTCTTGTTTTTCATATTAGACACTTTCATAGGCTTACATTTAAGTTTGTTGCTTCTTTTTGCATTTGATCATTTCTTTTCAGATAGACCTTCCATCTCTACAGTCTATGTTTAGTTACTTACTATGCTTTTGCTTTATTGATAGTCTTCGATACATCCCATGTTGCCTTCCTGTTTCCTTTCTTTATTTTTCCATAGTCTGTATTAGCTCTTTGAACAAAGTTAAAAATCTTAGATTTAAAGTATTTGTCAAGTAAGCCCAATGTGTGGATTCTCAGAGATGGTGTGTGATGATTTCTTTTCCTTCTATAAAAAAGCCATAATTTCCTCTGTATGCCTTTTGACTTGAGTTCAAAACTAGAGTCTCATTTCTTGACCAAAGAATGAAAATGTTGCCATTGTCCATGTATGAGATCCAGAGTACTAATCTAGAAAGACTGAGGATGAGTTATGACTATAGAGTGGAAAGAATCATATATCCTTAAAACAATATCAGACCGTTTTTGCCTTGTTAATAATGATTGTGTGAAGCCACACACACATTACATGTCTCACCCTGATTTCAATGACACTGAAATATGAAATAAGTTTGTATTTCTGATTGATAAAATGCAGTATATTCATGGTTCCAGTAAAGATTATTTGTAATTTCCCTCATGGTTTCAATGTCTATGACTCATTGTTTAAAAACTACAAGGAAGGGAGAAGGGGAGAGGGAACAAGAACATAAGGGATCAGGAAGGTTGAGTTGGGGGAAGAACAGAGAAGAAGAGCAAGGAAAGAGATACCTTGATAGAGGGAGCCATTCTGGGCTTAAAGAGAAACCTGGCACTAGGGAAATTCTCAGGAATCCACAAAGATGACCCCAACTAATAGTCTAAGCAATAGTGGAGAGGATACTTTAAATGTCCTTACCCTATAAAGAGATTGATGACCTTAAATGCCATCCTAGAGCCTTCATCCAGTAGCTAGTGGAAGTAGAAGCAGAGATTCATAGCTAAGCACTGAGCCAAACTACTGGAATTCAGTAGCAGAGAAGAAGGATTGATGTGCAAAGTAGTTAAGACCATCCTGGAGAAACCCATAGAAACTGCTGACTTGAGCAAGTGGGAGCTCATGGGCTCTGAAAAACCTGCATAGATCAAACCAGGTCCCCTAAACGTGGGTGTCAGTGGGCGGCTTAGGCAGTCTATGGGGCCTCTGGTTGTGAAATCAGTATTTATTCCTAGTGCATGAATTGGTTTTGGGAACCCATTCCCTGTGAAGGGATACTCTCTCAGCCTTGATACAGGGGGCAGGTCCTTTGTCTTACCCCAAGTGATGTGACAGATGTTTTTGATGATCCCCCACAGGAGGCTTCACCATCCCTGTGGAGTAGATAGGATGTGGGATGGGGAGATGGGGGAGGGGATAGGAGGATAGGGGTAGATGGAACCAGGATTTATATGTAAAATAAGATCGTTTTTAATTTAAATAAAAATTAACTAAAAATTAAAAACTACAAGGAAGGTTTATTTGTTCCCCCCCCCTTTTTTTTTTCTTGAAGAACCAACACTCCTAAAAAATTCAGGCTTTCCCCCTTTTTTATTATTTAGGAATTTAGTGGTTTCTTCAAATTCCACACATAGCAAAGCATTTTGTGTGGCAGTTCTAACAAACACACTGATAGATATGAAAAATTTACCCTTTGCATAAATATTGTATTAGGTTTTTTTCTTTTTATATTTATTTTTCTTATTTTACATATCAATCCCAGTTCCCTCTCCATCCATCCCTCCCTCTCTTCCCCCATTCCATGGCCCCCAACCACCCTCAAATCCCATTCCCAACCACACTTCACATCTAGGGTGATGCCTTTCTGGAGGGGTCATCAAAATCTGTCAAGTCATTTGGAGTAGGGACTAGGCCCTCCCTCCGGACTCTAGGTTAAGGGAGTATCTCTCCATGGGGAATGAGCTCCCAAAATCCTTTTGTGCACCAAGGATATATTCTGGTTCTACAGTCACAGATCATTTAGACTGCCCAGGCCTTCTAAATGAGACCCATGTTCAGGGAGTCTGAGTCGGTTCAATGCTGGATTCCAAGCTATCAGTCTGGGGGCCCATTAGCTCCTCCTTGTTCAGGTCAGCTGTCTCTGAGGGTTTCTGAAGCCTGGTCTTTTCCTCCCTCTCTGCATTTGGATTCCAGTTCAGCTCAGTGTTTACTTGTGGGTGTCTGCTTCTGTTACTATCAGCTACTAGATGAGGGCTCTATGATGGTGGACGAGTTAGTCATCAATCTCACTGTCAGGGAAGGGCATTTATGGTAGCTTTTCCACTCTTGCTCAAATTGTTAGTTGGGGTCAATCTTGTAGGGTCTCTGGAAAATTCTACAGAGTCAGTTTTCTCTTCAAAGCTATAATGGCTCCTTCTTTTATGGTATCTCTCTCTCTCTCTCCCTCTCTTCTCTCATCTATTCCTCCCATGTCTCAATCTTCCTAGTCCCAAGTGCTTTCCTCCCCTTCTTTTTCCCCTAGGCCCTCTCCACTCACTGCCGCCCCCCACTCCCAATATGCTCAGGAGATCTTGTTTCTTTCCCCTTCTGCAAGGGACCTTGAATGAATCTCTTAGAATCCTCCTTGTATCATAGTTTCTCTGGCGGTGTGAATTATAGGCTGGTGATCCTTTGCTGTAGGTCTAAAATCCGTATATGAGTGAGTACATACCATGTTCCTCTTTTTGTGACTGGGTTACCTCATTCAGGATGGTTTCTGCAAGACCTATCCATTTGCCTGAGAATTTCAAGATTCCTTTTTTCCCCCATTCCATTGTGTAAATTTACCACATCTTCTTTATCCATTCTTCAGTTGAGGGGCATCTAGGTTGCTTCCAGATTCTTGCTATTACAAATAATGCTGCTATGAACATAGTTGAACAGATGTTTTTGTTGCATGGATGTGGATCATTTGGGTATATGTCTAAGAGGGGGATTGCCGGGTCCTGTGGTAGACTGATTCCCATTTTCCTGAGGAACCACTATGCTTTAAATGTAATGAACTAGTCTTTGAAGAGAAGCTTCTTAGTCCCCACTGCTGTTAAGCTTGAGATTGCTTTGAGTTTATTATGATGTAATATATAGGCCTGGAATTGCCAATAACAACAAAGATCACCCCATTTAAAACACTGAGTTCTTCATAATATGTCCAATTCTGGCTAATACACGAAGTGACTTAAAACGAAGATTTCCTTTCTGTAATAAGTGATTGAACACTAGAGTGTCTGTACTTTTATGCCTATAGTACACTGGGTTTTTCACACTTAGCACTCTTTAATGTTATTGTGCAATATAAGATAAATGAGTACATCACCAGTAATGGATACTTAATAAGGTTTTGTAAATAATGGATAAAAACTACTTTTCTATTCCTTGGAGTCTGGAGTGAATTTATATGAATGTATGTAATAGCAAACACCTTGTAAACAAGCCTCAGACCACTCCTTGCCACTATTCCCACGTATTTCGTTACCTTTAGTGAAAGGAAAGACAGAGCAATACCAACCCAAAGAGGTTTTGGGAACCTAGCACTTTAGTATTAAAATCAGCCTGCTTCTGTTTTGTTCTGTTCTAAAACCACCTTCATTCCCTAGATTTTAGTTTTCCAACATTGCTGACCTAATGTAAATTTATTGATTACAGAAATACTGACTGCCAACTAACCTTGTATTTATAGATTCTGAGTTGAGATAGATTCTGTGTTGATAATCCCTCCTATCTGTAAACTCCCTGAACATTCATGAAAGTAAAATTATAAATGTTTACAATCATCTAGATAGGCAAATTAGGCCTATCAATGTTAGATTAGATTGTGTGAAATTGCTAGTAGATGTTGACTCAATTTCTAACCTCCAATCTTATTTTAAAGTAATTATTATAGTAGACATGACAAAGAGACACCAAATCATGTGCTGTGATTTAGTACTAAGCTAGATGGACTTACACTTATTAGTAATATGAAGTCAAAGTCTATGTTGGAGTACATAGAAAACAACAGAAATAAATAGCTATCAAGATACCACCCTGAAGAATATTCAGTATTGATGTCTCAAAATGATTATTAATTTTATATGTAATTTTCACATCTATATGGAATGATTTTTATGTCCATATCAAAATTACTAAAGGCTCAACATGTATATATATATATATATATATATATATATATATATATGTTTACAACACACACTTTCTAGACTCATATATATGTATATATACATATATATACATATATGTATATATAATATTTAAATTATGGGTTTCAATTTTATCTATATAAGGTTGTAAGGCATATAATTTTCAGATTCAGGAAAAGATACATCATTTTTGGCTGTTTACAAACCTCCACAATCCAGGTTTCCACTTTATAAAGTAGCTTAGAATAATCTTTATGATGTATTTGAATTACCTGGCCAGTGAGTGATTTGGGTGCCAGTTATCTAAAGATGCTTTGAAAGAACTGTCACTGTCTCTAAAAGAGTATGAGTAAAGTCCAAAGGAAAAGTTGTATTTCCCAAGCGTCCTAAGAAGCTGACCACCGATTTCACTTTTGCGTGCAAGAAAAGTTCTCTGACACGTGCAATAGCAGAATTTCAGGGGAAAGGATCCATGCATAGGAAAATGAATTCAAAGCTAGGACCTCTTCTAACAACGCACTCCTCTCTACAGGTGTGTACAGACTTTAATAAAGACACCATGGCTGATCTCACTTTATTTTTAAAATCGCAGATGTGAAAATGAAGACAAACTTCTGTTCCATCAACAATGTGCCATTGGTAATTTGACTCAAGATGTATGTAGTACTTGGTCCTCATTAATTGATTGCCTGCCAGCACCCCATAACATCTCTCTGAATCAACAGTAAGTTCTCTTTACTCCACTTGTAGCCAGAGCCTTTGGTTCCTGTCCCTGACTAAGGAGGGATCTCTGTCAGAGTAGGAGGAAACAGATGTTTTCAGTGTGGAGCTGAGGTAGGCACTCCAGAGTGTGGCAGAGCAATGCCATCTGCCCCTCTTCATGTCCCTAGTTCTGCTGCTTCTGAGGAGGGAGAAAAAGCAATTTAAAGTGTTTGTGTGGTCTATTCCTCCTAGGCCAATGCACCAGTTCTCATTAGCCTGGAACCCACCAGGCTCATTTCATTTGTTGGATTTTTTAAAACACAACTGTGTGAGGTGTACTGGAGCCATTTAGGAACTAGAGAACTTGATCTGTCTGTCATCATTAGAGAATCCCCCAAATCACTGGATTGGGTAAAAGCTACAACTTTCCAGTCATTAAACAGATATTATGCATCCGTCCTGCTGTGCAGGTTGGGGAAGACAAAGGAGACAGTGTTGCCTGCCTTTGTGAGAGTGTACGCTGTGAGAAGGAAAGAAAATAAATCAAACAATTGCAATGTAAATGATTGTAAAGAAGGGATGAGCAATTATGTATTACCACCTAGACACTGAGAATGAGAATAACATGGTATAATATACAACAAAATTCATAGGGTCTACAGGGAAGCATATAATGGAAAACGAGGATTTTAGCTGAAATCTTAATGTGAGAAAATCCTTTAATGCAAATAACTCTGAGGAGAGAAAGGTGTCCCTGTGAATGTACAGCAAGCTTAGTGAGAGTGGAAAGGAATAGAAGATGGCACCTGGAGGGGGCTGGGTGTCGCCACAGTACTCAGTGGGTTGCCTGCTATCTGGCTGGGGACAAGCAAGTCATATCTGTTGATCTATGGGCCTTGGTAGGAGTGTGAACCTTGAATTTTTCCTTCACACTGGTACTGTGGGAAGAAGATAGCTTTTACTCACTATTATTTGTTATATCTAACAAAAATGTGCAAAGAAGGAGTAAGAATGATTGACTGTTCTCTAAGACTCCACATCACAGATTCCAACACAGATTTTGAGGGCTTTGAATTTTTCTCTCTGTTTTTTCTTTTTTAAATTATTTTTTAATTTCTTTTTGTGTTCCAACCACAGCTTTCCCTCCTGCATCTCCTCCTGCCCCCACTATCTTCTGTCCCTCTTCCCTTCTCCCTCCAAGCACATCCCGAGTCCACTCCTCCTGATGGGTAAGGGCTTCTATGAGGAGTCAACATAGTCTGGCACAATAGGTTGGGGCAGGGCCAAACCCCTCTCCCATGCAGTAAGGCTAAGTATAGCGTCATACCATAGGGGATGGGCTCTGACAAATTAGCTCATGTACCATGTTTGTATCATGGTCCTACTGTCAGCGATCCCTCAGCTAGTCCAAGCTTCACAACTGTCTTCCACATATTGAAGGGCCAAGTTCAGTTCCTGGAGTCTCCACAGTTGTAGGTCTAGAGTTCACGAGTTTCCACAAACTTGGTTCAGCTGTCTCTGTAGATTTCTCCATCATGGTCTTTACCTGATGTACTCATCTATGCCCTCCTTCCTCTCTTTGACTGGATTCCCCAGAGCTCGTGGATGTCTGTATCTGGTTCTGTCAATTGGTGGATAAAGGCGCTATGATGATAGTTGGGGTATTCACCAGTCTGATTACAGGTGAAAGTCAGTTTAGGTACCCTCTCCACTAGTAATAGGAGTCTTAGCTGGGGCCATCTTTGTGGATTGTCAGGAATTACTCTGGCACAGGTTTCTCCCCAACCCCATAGTGGCTATTTCTATTAAGATATCTTTTTGATTGCTCTTCCTCTGCATCCCTCCCTCAACCATTCTGTTCTCTCATCTTCTCAACATCCCACCCCTCTCATTTACCACTTCCCTCCCTGTCCCCAGTCTACCTAGCATATCTCATCTAATTTCCATTCCCAGAGTGATCCATGTGTCCCTCGTAAGGGTCCTCCTTATTACCTAGCATCTCTGGAACTGTGGACTATAACCTGGTTATCTTTTGATTTACATCTAATATCCACTTATGAGGAAATACATACCATATTTGTCTTGCTGGATCTAGGTTCCATCTACTTGCCTGAAAATTTCATGAGGTCATCATTTTTTTTTTCCAGCTGAGTAATATATCATTGTGTAAATGTACCACATTTTCCTTACTCATTCTTCAGTTGAGGGGCATCTAGGTTGTTTCCAGGTTCTGGCTATTATGAATAATGCTGCTATGACCATTGTTGAGCAATAGTCCTTGTGGTATGATTGCCTTTTGGGTAAATGCCCAAGAGTGGTACAGGCTGGGTTTTGAGGGAGATTGATTTCCAATTTTGTTAGAAATTGTCATACTAATTTCCAAATTGGCTGTACAAGTTTGCACTCCCACCAGCAGTGGAAGAGTGTTCATTCCCCTCACTCCAGTATCCTCTCTAACTTAAGCTGTCCTTAGTATTTTTTGATCTTAGCCATTTGAGAGGTGCAAGATGATATCTCAAGGTCATTTTGATTTGCATTTTCTGATGAGTAAGGATGTTGAGCACTTACTTAAATGTCTTTGGCCAACTGAGATACTTCTGATAAGAATTCTGCTTAGCTCTGTACCCCAATTTTTATGCACAAATTGACTTTACACAAGTAGATTTTGAATAATGAAACTTTAATATTTATAATTTTTTATGTTTAAACCAGAGAAAATTTCAGTTTGAGAAACTAATGTTTAGGTATGATGGGGGCTGAGGAAATAGTAGGGGGGAAAAAAGCTCATGCCAATATTAGAAAAGTGTCATTTGTCATTTGACACTCAACTTCAGTAATACATCACCACATGCCTTAGCTTAGCCAAATTATTGCACTTTTGATGTGTTTTGTCATCTGTAATAATGTAAGAACAATGTAAAGCAGCCTATAGGCAAAAATTCTTTGAAAATTTTTTGAGATTTTATGTGTTAAGTGTCCCAAGCTCATTTCTAGGAACCCTGGGAAGGCACATAGAAAAACTATCTAGGAACATGGATTGTGGTGAATGTTTGACCGTGTACTCTGTTGCTCTGGCTTTGTGGAACTGAGCAAGCCATTTGTTCTTTCTTCTAGTCACTTCTATTACCTGTGACAAAAATTTGATCTGTTTCTCCTAAGTAATATTAGCACTAACTAGATGGACCACTCTCCTTGGAAACTGTAAGTGTCCAATTGTTTGTTTTGCGTTGTTTTTGTTTGATTTTCTGAACAAGGTGGCAGGGTTTTACTGCGTAGCCCAGGCTGTCCGCTGTCCTGAACTGTTTATGTAGACTAGGGTGGCCTTGAACTCACAGAGATCCACCTGCTCACCTACCTCTCTGCCTCTGCTTTCCAGCTTTTTTTTTTTTTGGGTGTGTGTGTGTGTGTGTGTGTGTGTGTGTGTGTGTGTGTGTGTGTGTGTTATGATTTTGAAAGGAGTCCGTCATCTTTATTTAGGGAACTGGTGAGAACTTGAATTTTCATAGTCTTGGTGCCTCAAAAAGTTTTTACTAAATAAAACAAAGCAAAGAGAGTATAATGAACCAAACCCACTTGACCCCTAATTCTTAAATGGATATGATGTTGATCTTTCACTACAACTTAAATATGAATAATTTTAGAGTTCTGAGGATGAGAACTAATGGATCTAAATGTTAGCATTGATAAATTCCTTGTCATTAGACCAAGTTGCTTCAACTCAACTAAATGTGAGTCGAATTATAGGCTAAGTAATTTTTAATGTGTTTTATGGTTGATGACCTCTCAACTGTAGCCAAAATTTTGTAGCCATGGGTTATTCAGATTTATCAAAGTGTAGCTTGATAAATTGGAAGGCTTTCATCCTTACCAATTTCCAGTAGAAGCTAATGTTTTCATAACACTATCTGGCACAGAAGATGTGTCCCTGTTCTTGAGAGTTTGTTGTTTGTATACTTTCTGTTCTCTTCCTCTTTCCTTTGACAACCTGGAATCAAATACAAGCACTTCATTACATAGCTAGAATATTGGATATACCATGTAACTGCTAGCCAGAAATAAAGATCACTTAGGATCTACTAGAAAAACAGGTAGGGAATTATTTAATGTTAGAATGAAGACTTGTTTATTTCTTTATTTATGATCACATTTGACAAAGGAGATGTTCTGCTGTTTGCTTAACTTACTGAGAAAATTTAACTTGACTCCCACAGTGGCCTAGTCAGCATTAACTGTCAACTTGACACAGACCAGAGTTAGATAAACAAGGAATTTTAATCAAGTAATTTTGTTTATCATGTTGTTCTGTGATGATGACTGTGAGGGATTGATTGTCTTGGTTATTTATTGATGCAGGAAGACCCTTCCCACTGTGTATGACATTATGTGTCCTGGGCTGTATAAGAGAGCTAACTAAGTACTAGGCCATCAAGCAGCATTTCTCCATAGTTCCTGATTTTCTTTAATCTTCCCTCAATGATGGATATTGTTATGGAACACTTCCTTGAAAATTGCATTTGGTCAGTGTTTTTTGAGTCTCACCCTGTAGCCCTGGATGACCTAGAATTCTCTATATAAGTCAGGATAGCCTTGAATTCAAAGCCATCCTGAGATCTACCGACATCTGCCCACAGAGTGCAGAGGGTAAAGCATGAGCCACTATACCCACTGGTCAGAATGTTTTGTTACAGCAACAGAAGCATATAGTAAGGCAAGGGATTTATTCAATTAATGTATCTATTTATCGAGTATTAGAAATATCTACATGAGTATGTACATATGTATGTTGATGCTTGTTTTTCCTTACATATAGGACATATCTTATGCATAAATACATGCCTTTTGTATTTATGTCTTATTAATGTATATATGTGTTTATTTTAATTAATATAATATTTAAGAAAGAATGGAGAGCTGAAGAAATATGGAAAATATTATTCAGCAAATACTTTTGCTAAACTAAAATCCCTTGAGTTTTCCTTTACAATACCATGCAAACTATAGATTGGAGTTGACGCAGAACAGGCTCTGAGTATTTTCTTTAAGACCGGGCAAGTTCTGTGATTATTCATCCCATGAAAGAAGTGAAACTTAAATCTGTATTCCCAGGGCCCTGGATGGCCTTTTGAAAATGTTTTTCATAGAGGAGAGACCGGAATGATAACTAAGATCTAGGATTGCAGATGAAAGGGTAATTACTCTCAAAGGAATTCAGCATGTATCAGTCATGAGAAGGGGAAGGCCCCTTGATAATTATGGTCTGGATCTTTTCATCTGGATGGAACGTGGCATATCTTGTAGATGGAAATCATGTGACACCAAGCTAAAATTCATTCCTTTCCCATCATTGCGTCTTTTAGAGATTCAATGTCAATCAATCTCTAGGAACCTCAGACTCTTCATCTGAAAGGTAGTGGAGGGAATTCCCTGCCACTCATCATCATTTTAAGAATCAAATCATATAATTAACTGAAAGTGCTTTGTAAGCAATAAAACACAGCACCAATTAGTCTACCATTAGTGCTTTGATTAGCTAATCTATGTTGCTAATTATGATGCACCAAGTGAACTTTGCTATAAAGGTTTAAATACTTACCACCTACATGACTCAATAATTCAGAATAATAGATCAAAATTGAGGCACCTCTTATGAGTTAAGAAGGCAGTGGTACTAAAAAGGAAATAAGTCTTTCCAAGGACCATAGATGGGAGTTTCTCTTTAACTTGTCGATCATATGTTTCTTATGTTATGAACATGAATAATGTCCCTCCAAAGTTTATGTGTTAAGGGAGGGCATTCAAAGTTGGGATGTGGTAGGATGTTTATGGATATGGGGCCTTACTGGGTATCCTTATGTCATTTCCTGGCTCATGAAGTAAAAGGTGGTTCTCTCATATACTCAACATATGATATGCTATCTTCACCTGGGGCTCAAAGGATTGAATCACTTAACTATGGGATGAAACCTTGAGAAGCATGGTCTGATACATACTTTTCTCTTCATGATGAATCTCATCTTAAGTTTTTTTATAGTGATGAGGAGCTGACTAATATGGTGTCTTTGAGAGACTTTTTGAATGTCTTCTATTGCCTTATGAACAAAAAAAATCTTCATTTGTAGCTGCAAATAATCTGATACTTAAATAGGCTGACTAACACCCATCAGTTTCAAGAATGTACAAATATTTTATGAACAGTTCCTCCGTTCTCTTTTTTAAATAGTATCCAGACTCTCTTGTGTATTTTCCATTTTTTTAATCACAAACATTTTTTTAAAATATAACCAAGTCCATTTAAATGAAAACAAACATTTATAGACAATATTTGGGAATTTGGGCTTCGTTCTTTCCAAACTACTTCCTGCTGGTAAGGCGCAGTTATGGCGGATTCGAAGAAGATTCAGAAATCCTGGCTGTAGTCTGTCAGGCTGCTTTGTCCAGCTGTTTTGAATGTAGGATCACCTGGTACTCTGTTTCAGGTGGTCTGGCTTGATCAAACCACAATAGTCTGGAAGGAATCCACATCTTTTCATTTTCTGTGGAGACAAAAATAGAAATCCTTTTCCCCAGTAACTTGTCCTTCAACTTAAATTTTGGAGTCAAAGCATTGTTTTTTAATTTAATTTATTATTATACATGTCGATCCTAGTTCCCTCTCCCTCCCTCCATCCCTCCCTTTTACCCTCTCTGCCCTCTCACATGCACTCTAACCACCCTCCCCTCCCATCCCCCCACCCCAATTCCATATGTAGGAGAATGCCATCCAGTTGGGGTCATGTAAGTGTGACAGGTCATGTGAAGTAGGGACTAGGGCTTCTTTCCTGTCTATAGATTAAGTCAGTTATCCCTCCATGGGGGACATGTTCACAAAGTCCTTTTGTGCACCAGGGATACATTCTGGCTCCACTGTCTGAGGTCCCTTAGACTGCTCAGTCCTTCTGGCTGAGACCCATATTCAGGGGGCCTGAGTCAGTCCCATGCTTGCTTCCCAGCTATCAGTCTAGTGGCTGTTAGCTCCTCCTTGTTCAGGTAAGCTGTCTGTATGTGTTTCTGCTGCCTGGTCTTGTCCTCTCCATCTGCATGTGGGTTCTAGTTCGACTCAGTGTTTATGTATGGGTGTTTGATCCTGTTTCCAACAGGCATTAGTTAAGGGCTCCTTGGATAAGTTAGTTGTTGATCTCACTCTCCAGGAAGGGCATTTATGGTAGCCTTTCCACAGAAGCTCAAATTGTTAGTTGGGAACAGTCTTGTAGTTCTCTAGACCTTTCTTTGTGTTCAATTTTATCTACAAACCAATATTGGCTCCCTCTTTTTTGTTCTCTCTCTCTGTCTCTGTCTCTCTCTCTTTCTCTTTCCTGCCTTCTATTCCTAACCAGGCTCAATCTTCCTGGTTGTACATGTTTTCCTTTCCTCCCCCTCATTTTCTCCTACTTCTCTCTCCATTCGCTGCTCCCTCCATTTCCCCTGAGTTCTGGGGGACTTGTCCCTTCCCAGTTCTGTGAGGGACTTTGTATGAATCTCTTAGAATACAACTTGTATCCTAGTTCCTCTGGTGGTGTGAATTATAGTCTGGTGATCCTTTGCTCTATGTCTAAAATCCATATATGAGTGAGTACATACTGTGTTCCTCTTTTTGTGACTGGGTTACCTCATTCAGGATGGTTTCTTCAAGTGCCATCCACTTGCCTGCGAATTTCAAGATACCATTATATTTTTCTGCAGAGTAGTATTCCATTGTGTAGATCTGCCACATCTTCATTAACCACTCTTCAATTGAGGGGCATCTAGGTTGCTTCCAGGTTCTTGCTATTACAAATAGTGCTGTTATGAACATCGTTGAACAGATGTCTTTGTTGCATGGATGATACACCAGATTTTCTTCACCCATTCTTCTGCTGAGGAACATCTAGGTTGTTTATAAATTCTGGCTGTTCTTAATGGAGCAGCAGTGAATATGATTGAGAAAGTGTCCTTGTGGTAGGGGTGAAACATACTTGGGTATATGTTAAACATTGGTATAGCTGAATTTTGAGGTAGAATGATTCCCAAATTTCTAAGAAATGGCCACAATGGTGCATATATTTGTTATAAAGTTTGTACTCCCACCAACAATCAAGGAATGGTTTCCCTTATTCCACATCCTCACCAGCCTGACCTGGGAGTCATTTGTATTGTTGATCTTAGGTAGCCTAATAGTGTTCTGTTTAGAAAGTCATTTCCTGTGTCAATGAGTTTAAGATTATTCCACACTTTCTATTCAGCTCAGTGTGTCTGGTTTTATGTTGAGGTCTTTGATCAATTTGGGATTGAGTTTTATGGAAGATAAAACATAGGATCTATTTGCATTCCTCTACAGGAAGCCATCCACTCTGACCAGAACCATTTGATGAAGAAGTTGTTTTTCCCCCCAGTGTTTATTTTTGGCTTCTTTATCAAAAATGAGCTGTTCCTAGGTGTGTGGACTTACTTCCAGGGATTTTAATTTGATTCCATTGATCCAACATGCCTGTTTTTACACCAATGCCATGTTGCTTTTTATTACCATATCTTTGTAGTTTTGTAGTACATCTCTCTCTCTCTCTCTCTCTCTCTCTCTCTCTCTCTCTCTCTCTCTGTGTTTCCATATGAAGCTGAGAATTGTCATTTCAAGATATATGAAGAATTGTGTTGGAATTTTGATGGGGAAATCATACTTTCATGGGTTCCACTCAGATACTGGAAAAAATAACAATCTTCATTATTTGTTTTAAAGCTCACAATTAATTGCTGTCCACCACAGTTAACCTGCTTTACCATAGAATATTAAAAGTTATTTATCTTACCCGTCTACACTTGTCTACTATGTTAACTATCCTCTTTCATCTCTTCTTCTCAGGTTCTGGATACGTTTCTAAAGCCAGTAGCATACTTAAACATGGTTCTGTGTGTTAGCACCACAACTGACATGTTCTTGTGCTTTTATTTTGTAACTTACCCCATTTTATGGACATTTTTTGCATTTCCAAGGTCATGGATTACTGGCAAACAAAAGAATCTTTATATATATTGTTTTGTGATACACTTTCAAGGCATTTTTTAAAAGAAAAATTTAATTTTTATTGCATATGAAAAAAACTGAGAAAACTTTCATTGATGGGGTTTGAGAAAGAAAGGAAACATCAAGTAGCCTATTTATTTTTTCTTCTTGAGGTAATAAGTATTTAATGTAGAAAGTTTGGAAAATAAAAACTGCACAGAATAAAATACATGTGCTATTTAATTTTTTTATGGATTTAGTGTATTGCTACCCAGCAGTTTTTCACAAGTATTAATAACTGTTTTTTTTATAATGTCCTGTATTTTTCAATGGCTATTACAAACCAATATTGAATGTATATATTTATATTTCTCAATCAAACTTTCTCTCTTTATTCATTGTTTAATTTCTTTAAACTTAAGTGGCCTCAATTTAATATCACTAGTTCTTTTACAAGCAGTCCTATCTTTTTCCTCCCAGCTTTATAACCTTCAGCTCTGCGAATTATCTAAGGCTGCCCTTTCAACGCCATTCTTCCATGGACAAAGCATGGAAAGAACTTTAAAAAAAAATCACTGGGTCTTATTTAGCACAATGTAATACTCTGAATGATTATGGAAATGAGAACTTATATTTAATGCATCACTCAGTCAGATGTGTGTATACATTATAATGACACCAAAATAGAGGTCTTAAATGAGTTCAGGAACCCTAGTCAGAATTTATGACTTCCCAGGGCACTGAAATAAGGAGAAAATTATATTTGCTAAACCACTGATCTTTGAAGCATAATAGGGAGTGGGGGGGAGGGATAGGGAGAATGAAGACAGAAAGTGATATCCTGGTTTTCAGAAAGATGAGGAAGTTATTTTCCTCAGACAAAGCACTGAGCACTGTGTCCTGCAAAATTATATATATATATGTTTAATTTAAATACCTCCTTCCCATAGAAATTAGAGATTCTCTTTGCAAGTTATCTGCTTTCTAGATCCTAGGTCAAGGTTTAGTGGACATAATCAAGTCAGAGTCTGGCCTGGTCATAATGGATTTAACTCTTCCTATGCTCCTGTGGATAGTTTTGAGTAACTAAAATATCTGACTCTCATTTACTGGTCCTAGTGCTTTGATAACATGTGATCATGTGACACATTTGAAGAATAAGATTAGAACTCATTGTTGTCACTGATGTCTCTCTTCACTATGTACTCAGAAGTATGAAGTGGTAGAGACTTTCCAAGTATGCAGAAGAGAATGTGTGGTAGTTAATTGAGTCCCACTAGGAGTCATCTTCAGAGGATCTACCTCTGACCAAGGCTGAGGACTGGTTAACTCCCAGATATTGTGATATGTAATTGGAAGCTGAGTTATAAGCATGTTTTTCTTCCTGCTTATTTATTTGTGGTGTTCGTGCTTTATAGTATAAGGCTACCTTCACTTTCTTTAAATATTTATTAATAACTATTTTAGTTATTTATTAGTGCAGGTGTGTGTATGTGTGTGAATGTGTCTGTGTCTGTGTGTTGTATGTGTGTATTTATCTGTGACAGTACACTCTGATGTCAGAAGTTGGGTCTTTTCTCCTACCATGTGAGTTCCAGGGAATTAACTTATTGTCTGGCAATTGACATATGTCCTTACCTAGTGAGGTATCTACCAGGCCCCTCTCCTAATTCTTACAAATTGAAACAAAAATAAAAAATAAAAACCTGAATTCTTTCTTGACCATCATTAACCATCCTGTATGCTACTGACTCTCAAATCCAATGTTTAAGCTTCTAAGAGAGATCACTTTCTAAGAACTACTCGGCATCTCTCTTAGAACACTGAAGAATATTTTATCTTCCTTCAATGTTGAGTCTGCATCTCACAATCTCAATTTTAAGGGACAAAATTGCTATCCATTCATTCTCCAAGTACTGCTTGTGACAACTGTGACAACCTTTATATATCACTATTTCAGTCTTTAATCTGATCTGGCACCATAGGAAACTATTTAATCTCAAAATCACTATGCATTAGACCTACCTAGGTATCAGTTCCCTTCCCTGTCAGGCATTAGATTCACTTTTTATTTTATTGGATTCAAGCACCATAATGTGTATTTTAATTAACTCCCTCTCTCTCTCTGTATATATATATAATATATATATTATATATAATAGATAAAATATATAATATATTTCATGTGATAATATATATTTATATATCATATGTATACAGAGCACACACACACACACACACATATATATATATATATATATATATATATATATATATATAACCAGAGGAAATATATATATATATTTATGAAGAACAGGGACATTGAGATAGGAACATCAATGGTGACAGATCTCATTACATTAAATTTGTATTCCAAACATTAGGACAACATTAGACAAAGGTTTGTTACATGGTGAATGATTGAGGAATTGTAAAACATGAATTCACTTTCATTCAAGAAACTTGCAATGTCCTTAATTTGAGACTTTTTAACATTTCCAACTAATTAATTTACTGATAAATAACATGTGATAGTAAATTTAAGAGACTTTATAAAGTAGGGTCAATATTATTGCTCTATTATTGAATATTATCCTTTATTGTTTTTGAGACAAAAAGCAAAGAGCAGTAGAGTGTAAGAAATCAGTAACTATCACTTTACTTCAGTCTCAAAATCAAATTCTGTAGAAAGGGGATGGGCTTTATTAAACACAACCAAGTCTCATGAGAACTATGTTTTCAAAACACAAATCTGCATATATGTATGTATGTATGTACATATATATGGCTCCCCCATTTCCTACTGCATAGTAATCTAAAAGGCTTATCTCTACTATAAACATATTTATTTTTGCATGATATATCTGTTGGATGTCTTTTTCTACCTTTATTATTTTATTTTTCTAAGAGATTTATTTTACTTTATGTGTATGAGTGTTTTGCTCACATGTGTATGCCTGGTGCCCACAGAGTTTAGAGGGACATGGATCCCCTGAAACCGGAGCTATAGATATTTATAAACTTCCATTCCTTGTGAGTCAGAGAAGTCCCAGAGCAAACTGGATAGCCAGGACAGTTTGGATGTAAAAGGTGGAGAGCAATAAGAAAGACAGCAACCATCAACTAGGAGCCTCTGTGTGTGTGTGTGTGTGTGTGTGTGTGTGTGTGTGTGTGCATATGCACCTGCAAATACATGTTCACACACACACACACCCTACCTTCTGACACACGTATTCTTGATAAAAATAGTAAGCAAACAAACCTAATAAGATGATAGATGACTATCTGTGAAGATACAGCATCCTTTCTTCAAGATCCAGTGAAGTAGCTGTTCAGCAGTGATCTCCTCATAGGCAAGGCAATTTGCTTCAATTCTGTGCAACTTCAAGTGTTTTTACACGTGTCTCTCCTATCATTGACATATTACATCCCATTGTTTGTATTTGTGTACCTTTTTCTTGTAAACCAGTTCACAGTTACTAAACATCTTGTTGTAACCAAAAATTTTAAATTAAGTCCATGAATCAAATTGTGAAGATTCCTACAGCTAGTTCCAGATGCATCACTATTTTAACTAACCTGGTCCTTGTGCACAGACAATGACACACAAAACAAAAGAGGACAAGAGATCAAAGAGACAGACTCAGAACTGCAGGAAATGCAATTTTAGGGACTTAAAAGAGAAGCATGTCTTGGGTGGCATGAATACATGAGGATTCACAAACTCTGAAGCAGAAGGAGTTGTTTACATGTTAAGCTCGGAGAAAGGTAGGCATAGACAATCACAGTAATGTGAAGTCTCTCTCAAAACCTGCCACATGTCAGAAGAGAAACAGTCTCATGACTCTATACCATCTAGACAAACTACTTCAATCACTTTTTGTACAATAAGCTTGGGGTATGTGCTAGGGTAACTTGGTGAACAAAATGGCTATTGCAATAAAAATGACTGTACTTATGTTAAACCTTGAAATCATAAACTGTGTCTAAAATTCTTCCATACAAATGATGAGGAAGTATTTCCTGAAAGAAACTTGCAAGGTTTTAGGTATTGTTATATGAATATATAATATAATGCTTGGTCAGGAAAAACTGGGACTGACGAATTACAAGTTAGAGTCAGCAAAGCCATGGGAGAGAGGATGAGAAAGAGAGAGAGAGAGAACGCTTGAGGGTAGGGAGATAGAAAGAGATAGGATGAGAGACATTGACATACCAGATGAGGAGAAAGAGACAGGGAGACATGGTGTTTTTCAGGGTAGATATCAAGCCTTTTATTGAGATGCTGATTAATTTTAAATTTCTCACAGTAGCCTATATCTTCACGATCATCTCTGTCCCTGATTCTGTTATCTAGCCACAATTAATTGATGTTTACTAGTATCTAAATAAATGTCATATCTTATTCCATTCTGCAAATGTAACTTTATTTTGCTTTGAAACATCCTTTCTTTGAAGAATTAGTTTTGATTTGGTTTCCACAAATACACTGTGGGTGAATGGTTCCCTTTCTTCTTGATCTAATGAGGAGCCCAGTATTTGTGCTTTCAACTAATCTCTTAGGTAAGGTAAAACTAATCTTTATTTCTTTTGTGAATGACATTGAACTTAATTAAGAGAGGTAAAACAATACCAGTTGCCTGTACTTTATAACTGCCACAGGCTTTTGTAACTTAATAAATAGACAATTGAGAAACTGATAACTAGTCACAGTATATAACTGAAACTGAATATGCTTATATCGAAACTAAATAATCATACATTTCTCAGCAAGAACAGAACTAGGTTTATTAAGTACTGCTTTTCTTTTTATCTTTGAATATAGTAATCTCATTTTTTAAAATTAAAAAAAACCTCAAAATTCAAAAATTTAAGAAAACTCAACAACACACACACACACACACACACACACACACAGAGAGAGAGAGAGAGAGAGAGAGAGAGAGAGAGAGAGAGCTCCTGAGTATATTAAGTTTGCTGATCTGATAACTCAAAATTGAGTATGTGTTAATTCATCTTATTATACATTAGAGCATTCTTGGGCATTACTATTCTCTGTTTTATTTTGTCAACTAAAGGTTATAGCTGGTTTTTTTTCAAGTTTTACTCATTTAAAATATAATTTTTAGGTATACATACAATATGGTTGCTACTTTTGCAAAACGATAATTCAGGTTTTAATTTGTCAGCAAACTGTATTTTGTGGGGAAGAAGCAGGGCTTTTAAAACATTGTGTGCATAGATAAGAGAAATTGCAATCTAGAACATGGGCAGGGAGCCCTGTGTTCAAGTGTCCTTAGAACTACAAAACAACATCAATCTTCATCTCATTTACTGGGCAGATGCTTGCAATTTAACACTAATTCCCATGTCTGGACTCTTTGACTTCACTTCTAAGTTAAATTTAGGCATAAGGACAAGAGAGGAATGGATGAGTGGTGTCTGTCTCCAAGAGCCCTACCAAGAATAGGGAAACATTCTGCGACATTAACAAGAGGCAGACTAAGTCATTCTGATGTTTCTTTCTTTATTTTGTGTTTTACTCTGTGTCTTTATGTCCATCTATCTGCATGTATATTTCTTTTGTCTATCTATGACAGTTTACATATTGCTTTTAGAAATACTAAAATGGAAATCTTAGATGGTACGAAATAATAATTTGTGATTTACTTTTTGCTTTAGTTAAAGAAGTAGTTGGCAGTTGGCAAGGAGAGTCAATGGGTAAAGATATTTTCTGCATGAACTGGCAATCTGAAATTGTTCCAGAAAGTCATTATAAGTAGAAGGGAATTCAAAACTCTGAATAGTTGTCCTGTGATCCAGACAGGAGTAATGTCATGCAAAACTACACCTAAGTTATTGTATGACACTCTTCATGGAGAGACATGAGCAAATGTCAACCCACCTCAGATAGATAGGCTAGGGAACTAGTGACAGAAAGCATTGTTACAACTAAAAGTTCACCTTGGTGTTCCAATAAGATTTACTGTGGTTACTTACAGGAATATGAGTGAGGAATTAAATATGAGACTTGAAATGACTCATAGATATCTGTTTTCTAAAAAGCCCCTTAGAGTACTGCTGACAGTTCTTGAAAGTTAGAAAGAAACCCAGGGATGGCTTTTAGGCTGATGAACTAGTTGGAGATGGTCTCTTTCAGGCATCTCAGGTGGTATGTGACTTTTTCAGTTACTGTGTGTATCTGAGTTTTGCATTTTCCAGCTGGTTGGGATGATCTGAGTCTCCCTCTAGGCTTCTCAGCTTGTCTGAGAGCATCTCTCATCAGTTTCATATTACAGGTTATTGCAGGGAATGGAGAAGCCTAGTGAACCATGTCAGTTTCAGGGACTTCTTGAAGCCTTTATGTGGTTTACTTCTTAAGCTTAAGGAAATTCCTTAAGGTCCTGTGTCTCAACAAGTTTTCCTCCCCTATGAAAGGTGTTAATCTCAGAGGAGAAATACAAGAAAGAGTGTACATTGAGGTGAGAAGATATCAAATCTATGTGGTTGGATCAAGATTCACTGTACTTTTTACTGTAGCATCTAAAGGGTCAATCCAGATTTGGATGCTTTAACAAACAAAGTTTAAATAAAGTCTTAAATCAAGTTCTTCACTCACACCTAATACATCAGGAAACTCACAAGACATGTGGAAATAGTGACCACAATTTTCCACAGATTGTAAAACAAAACATGGTTTCTTCTTCCCACTTTAAGTAAGTGAAGTTTAATCAGTGCCCCTTTTCCTCACACTGTTTGCATTTCTGCCTTTAATTTTCATGGAATCTTGTGTTTCTCTCTCAAGTTCTACCCACAATCTGTAAATATTTATTAATTATAAGCAACCAAATATTCATGGCTGTAAGCTTCTTTAGAAGATTAATTAGACATATTTTGTGGAGTGAACAGATGGGGTGATAGGTGAGAAACTTGGGGGGGGGAAATCATTGATATATCAAAAGGGGAATGTCACTTGTGGAAGGACTTAAATAAGGTCACAGCATTACAAAATGATCTTTAAGTTAAACTCTTCACATCCTCAACTGAAATGCTTGCCCATTTCCCCAGTTCCATAATGAGCCATGGTGGCAGTGGTATCATGCTTGATTACTGTCTTTATGGAATTATTTTGAGTTGCTATTTCCTTTTTTCTCTATGTAGATGCAGTTTCCTTTGAAAGCATTTAAGAAATAATGTATAATCTTGTTAGCAATTCATTCTGTGATTAGAGAAGATACTTCACAGGAAATATGTCAAGATGCTTATCTAATATACCCTGAATATAACCTTGCAAAATCCCATTAAGAATTCAGACAGCATTTGTCATATTCCTTACTACAGCCACATTTCCTCTTTGTCCTGTCTACAGACCGTTTTCTAGTTCAGATATGAAGTGATTACTTGACTCAGGAAGTTACAAACTCCTAATTCCTTGGAATGTCTGTTCTACACAGAAGAGGAAAAGAAGGGTGAAAATGCAGGAGAAGGAAAGGGAGAAGACCCCTATCTAGGTGGAATGTACTCTTTCTGGTTCTGGAGCAATACAGCTGCCTTATTATTGTTTAATTTTATTTTTATAATGTTTTCTTTTTATTTATTTATACTTTATTTTACATATTGATCCCAATTCCATCTTCCTCCTCCCTCTTTCCCTCTCTCCCCCCACACATGCACCCGACCATCCTCCCCTACAACTTCCCCCCCCAACTGCACTTGTAGGGTGATGCCATCCAGGAGGGTTCATCTAAATCTGTCAAGTCATTTGAAGTGGGGACTAGGATTTCTCCCTGTCTCTAGGTTAAGGGAGTTTCCCTCCATCGGGGAAGTGCCCCCAAGGCCTTTTGTGCACCAGGAATACATCCTGGTTCCACTGTATGAGGACACTTAGACTGCTCAGGCCTTCTAGCTGAGACCCATGTTCAGGGGGTCTGAGTCAGTCCCATGCTGGATTCCCAGCTGTCAGTATGGGGGCCCAATAGCTCAGCTCCTCCTTGTTCAGGTCAGCTGTCTTTATATGTTTCTGCAGTCTGGTCTTGTTTTCCCTCTCTACATCTGGATTCTAGTTCGACTCAGTGTTTAGTTGTGGGTGTTTGCTTCTGTTTCCAACAGGTACTAGTTAAGGGCTCCATGATGGTGGATAACTTAGTTGTTGATCTCATTATCAGGGAAGAGCATTTATGGTAGCCATCCACTCTTGCTGAAATTGTTAGTTGGATTCAGTCTTGTAGGTCTGTAGATATTTCTTTAGGTCCAGTTTTCTCTTCAAACCAATAATGGCTCCCTCTTTTTATGTTCTCTCTCTGTCTCTCTCTCTCTCTCTATTTTCTGTCTTCTATTCCTCCCCTGACACAATCTTCTTAGTCCCACGTGCTTTCCTCTCCTCTCTTTCTCTTTCTCTTAGTTCCATCTTCCCTTACTGCCCTACCCCACTTCCATGTGCTCTGGAGAGCTTGTCCCTTCCCCTTTCTGTGAGGGACCTTCTGTGAATCTCTTAGAATCCACTTTGTATCCTAGTTACTCTGGTAGTGTAAATTATAGGCTGTTGATCCTATGCTCTAGGTCTAAAATCCATATATGAGCGAGTACATACCATATTCCTCTTTTGTGAGTGGGTTACCTCATTTCAAGTTCCATCCACTTGCTCGCGAATTTCAAAGATTTCATTTTTTTCCCTGCAGAGTAGTATTCCATTGTGTAGATGTGACACATCTTTACAATTCTTCAGTTGAGGGGCATCTAGGTTGCTTCCAGGTTCTTGCTGTTACAAATAATGCTGCTATGAACATAGTTGAACAGATAGATATCTTTGTTGCATGGATGTGGACCATTTGGGTATATGCCTAAGAGGGAGATTGCCGGGTCCTGTGGTAAACTAATTCCCATTTTCCTGAGGAACCACCATACTGATCTACAAGTTTGCATTCCCACCAGCAGTAGAGGAATGTTCCCCTATCTCCACACCCTCTCCAGCATAAGTTGTCATTGGTGTTTCTAATTTTATCCATTCTGGCAGGAGTAAGATGGTATCTCAAGGTCGTTCCCTTCTGCTTCCTATGCTTTGTTGTTGTGTTCCATTCTAGTTGGTGTAGTTTCCCTAGATTCTGGTTGTGTTATGATTGTCTTTCTATTGTTATGTGATTTCTTGTATTGCTGTCTTCCCATTGCTTCTTCCAGTAGGTGTAGGTGAGGTGGTGTGTCTCTCTCTATGGTACTCTCCAGGTGGGCTTAGTTTGCCAGAGTTTCATTGTCTGTAGCTCTGGGTGGTCCAAGCTCTCTAGGAGGTGTCTCCTCAGGCAGGGGCCCTGCAATGGGGATCAAAGGTCAGGCTCCAACAGGAGACTGATGGTGGGGGTCAAGATCCAGAGCGCTGGGACTCAGGATGTTCTGAGTGTGGATAGGCAGATCTAGTCTGGGCCTGGCATGCTCAAGCTGAGGCCTCTTTAGCAGAGGCCTGCTGATGGGGGTCAAGGGTCCAGCCTGCAGGGAACTCAGAGTGACCCAACAGGGATAGGGGGATCTCTGGGAGGGGACTGGAACCAGTAGAGGACCAGTGGTGGGGTCAAATACCAGGGAGGTCGAAATTACGGTGGTCCTGTGTGGATAGGCATGTCTAGTATGCTCAGAGCAGCTCCAGGAAGTTCCCCAAAGGTGGCAGGATTCACCATTTTATCTTTTAATTGATGATATACAATCAAAGGGAATGTATTCTATTCACTGACTAGTAGAGAAAAAACAGGGTGGAAAACATCATTTGTTCGGAGCTTAATGTGAACATACTATACTAAAAAATGAGAGCCAGTGAATGCTGGTCATCCTTTTTTCTTTGTTTTTGTTTTTCACATAAATTTCATTTCAATTCAAGCAATCTTATTTTGCATGCCATTCCCTGTTCCTTCTCCCTCTCATCCTCCCATTCCTCCTCTTGTCCCCCCATACCACCCCGCATCCACTCCTCAGGGAGGGTAAAGACTCTCATGGGAGATTGTCAAGTTTATCACATCATTTGGGGTGGGACAGAGGCCCTCCCACTTGTATCTAGGCTGAGAGAGTATCTTTTCATAGTGATGGGCTCCCCAAGCCCATTTGTGGCACTAGGGATAAATACTGTTTTCACTGACAGAGGCCCCATAAACTGCCCAAGCCCCACAAACTGACACCCACGTTCAAGGGGCCTGATTTGGTCTTAAGCTGGTATCACAGCTGGTACTCTGTGGTCCCTAAGCTCCCACCTGACATCCTTTTATAGATTAAAAAAATCATCAAATCTTCATTCTTTAGCAATTACAGTCAGCATACATCTTGGATCTTTTACATACTATGAGTTTCAACTCATAAAAACTGCCATTTGACCATCTCCTCATGTCTTCTGTTTGTCTCTGAACTCTTGTGTTCTTTGGTTTCCCTAGTGCCAAATAAAAAATATGAAGTTTAAAACCAATATACTTATTCATGTCTAAGAGGTAAGTTTAAAGCAACATGTCAGACACGTGATATTTTACTAAGGACATCAAACACATTTTTCTTGGAATTCACAGGGTAGAGTGAGAATAAGAGAATAAATGCTGCTAATATTTTTTCTAGTCAGATACTAAAGGCAGAAAAGGTTAACAATTTTCTTACTGCTGGCTATAAAACTATCATAGAATTTTTCTCTCCTTCTTGTCATCTCTTTTATTATATCACAGGATAAAACATTTGAGCGGGAACTGGTTACAAATTAGACATATATTGGACCCTGCTCCTTGGTAAGTACTTATGAAGACTGTGATGCCTAAAGGAAAACTCTACATAATGAGGCAATATTTCTTTGTTCTGTGAAGTAGGAGATAAATTGCAGCTTTGATCATCCTCTGAAAATAATGGCTATTGTAAGCAAATTTTTGTTTCCTGCAGCAAAATCATGACCTTATATCTAAACCTGCATCCTCTCACTCAAAACAGGGCTTATTTATGATATTGTTTTCTTTTAATGCATGAGATCACATGTTAGAAATGATTTTAAAGTTACTTTTATATAAATAAGCAACTGGGATGTTCTGTAATATAGGGATACAAAGCCATTATAAAATAGGAAAAAATACACAGCAGGACTTCTGGACTGAGTAAGAATGGAGTTTTGGATAGAATTTAACTGCATTCTAAGTATTTACCCTAATGGTTCAGACAATACACACACACACACACACACACACACACACACACACACACACACACACACACGTCTCTGTGTGAATATGTGCACATGAATGTGGACACCTGAAGAGGTAGAAGAGAGTGTTGGGTCTATGGACAGTTGAGAAAATCCAGAAATGGGTGATTGAAGCAAAACTCATGTCCTCTGGAGGAACAGGAAATGCTTTTAACTACTGAGCGATTTTCAGGGACACCCAAATGTCTTATGGCCTCTGTAGGCCTTTGTGTGCCTTCCCAACATTTAAAAAGAATTGTTTTTCATGTTGCTCAAGACTAGATAAGCACTGTTAAGAGAAATTGTGGGAAGTGAAGCCAATAGACAAAGTGTGAACCACTTCAATCAGAATAACTGGCATTAAAAGGGAAAACAATGTGCTGCTTTCATTTGTATACATGTTATGACAGTGAGGACCCCTCTCCTACTGTGGCATACATTGTAAACAATCACATTTAAAAAAAAAAAAAAGAAAGAAAGAAAACACTGTGTCTGTGTTCAGGGATGGAGATATGCAGCTAAGTGAAGATGCCTCTGGAGACCAGAAGAGGATGTCAAATCCCAGTGAGCTGGAGTTAGAAGTTAAAGTTGTCATGAGTTTTTTGGACATAGGTGCTGGGTATCAAACTCAGGGTCTCCTGCAAGAGCAATATGCACTGTTACCTCCTGAGCCATATCTCCAGCCAGTGTTTTATTTCAGAAATACATAAAATGAGTAAATATTTTTCTAGGCATACATTTCATGTTCCACAAAAACTGAAAAATAAAGAAAAAGAAAGCCTACTGTATTGCATTTTAATGCCCTTTATTGTAAAGGAGAAATTGGCTGCTGTCTAAAAGATGCATCAGCTTTTATAAGCAGTAAGCCTGTGGTTATGTGAAGGGAGACATAGTGACAGAGTTGCTTGGCTGTAAGCAAGCACAATAGCTCTAATGTACCTATAAAGACATTGTAATTAATTCAGTGGACAGATGCCTTATCACTATTGAAAATTAAGCCAACTTTGACCAAGAACTCCAAACAGAATTTCACTGACAAACTACTGAGAACCGGTGGGGGAAAAAAGTACTTTCTAAGTATTCATTTTTAAGTATTCAACTTATTGAACCAATCCCAGTAAGGGCATAAATGACAACATAATATTCAGCTGTAACAGTTGGTGGAAGCCATTTTAAGTAGCAGTTTAACAAACAGAGATGAATTTTAATTTGCAATGCCAGTTGAGCTGTAATAAAAACTAGTTTCCAGCTGTGAAAAAAAATACCACACAGCTTAGTTTAGAATTATTTACAGTTTTTTTTTTCACTTTACAGTACAACGAATCCATCTTGTTCCTATCCACACCAGAAGTTTGTTAAATCCCAAAACAGACTTAATAAATTGGTAAGGCATGATTCTTCAGGAAAATAAATATATTGCTATTTATTATATTGTAGTGTTAAGTTTAGTAGAGTTAAGTCAGGAAGCTAAATGTGTTACAGTCTTTGCACTGTTTCAGAAATTGTAAAAATTATTTTAGGGCACATGGTAAATCTGAACTGTTATTTTACAAATTAATAGAAAGCAGATATTTTCAAGCAGTGTAGTTCATAAAATTCATTTTACCGTCAATGCTAGCTCCCTGGGTTAATATAGTGTTAAAGTAAATAACAACTTGTCATTTATCCACAATGTATCTTCAACAGTGAACACTAATAATTCTAACACCAAGATATTGTTCTGTAATTCTCTTTCTTAGTTGTGTATTTGTGGGTTTGGATACCAAGGTAATTGTAGCTTCATAAAAAGAGTTTGTCAATGGCCCTTCTGCTTCTATTGTGTGGAACGATTTGAGGAGTGATGGGAGATGTCATGCTGTAAATCTGTTTCTCTTTTTGGTTAATAAAAAAAAAACTGTTGGCAAATAGGAAAGCAAGATATGCAGGACTAGGGTGGAATGGGACTGTGTGTGTAGTCTGGGATGTTAGGCAGGCTTAAATAGTGTCTCGCCTGGGGTTCTAGGGCCAACCTGGCATTCAGTAAAACTGCTGGGGACGGGGGGATACTTAATTTTTCAAAATTGGTTTCAGTGCAAAGTCTTCATGGAGAATGTGGCCTTGCTGCAAAAAAAAATGTTATGTCCTATAATGAAACCTCATAAAATAATCTCTGGGCTAGATTAGGTGAAGGTCTGATGCGAGGCCTACCAAAGGAGGATATCTAAGACTAGGCTTTGGAGTTGAAATTGCACATCTCAAAGAACAGGATGGCCCCTGATCAAGAATGAAATGCAGAATAGCAAACACCATCCATGCTGTCTATATCTGTAGATCTTCCTAGAGACAGGTTGTGAAAGCTGATGGCTTCCAAAGAGATGTTCTCAAAGCACCATGACACACCTACTTCCTTCATCCCATATCAGGCTGTGTGGCCCTGCAGGTGTGAAAATGCTTGTGGGACAGTGTCCCTATTTGAAACTATCACTTAGTGGAAGGTTACCTTATGATTTCCAGAAATCAAATTATAACCTAAACAATTAATCAGGATAGAAATGGGAGCAGGATATAGGCAGCGAGAAATACAAGTAAAGAGGTAAAATTGAGAGAGGTTATGGAATATTCAAGGTTAAAAGTCTCAGAGGTGCACAATGACCTTCATTCCAGTTCTTTGGAGCCCTGGCATCTCCTAAATTATTGGAAAATAAAATCAGAGAAAATATTAATTACACAAATTTGCAAGGCAAAGCATGAATCCAAGCCAACTAAATATGTCTATCAAATACTGAAGACAATTCATTGCTAATATGAAAATAACAGGAGAGCAGCAACCATTAGAATATTGGCCAGTGAATGGATGACCTATGCCAAAGAATTGCAAAGATTCCCCAGATGATTTTATCATTTAATCTGAATTTATAAAGAGACTTGAGAATGCTGTAGGTGTTGAGGATACCTAAGGTGTGCAGATTCTACTGTATCTCAATGTGTGCACACCTCATTTCTGTACACCAATACTGAAATGAGAGAAACATCCTTGATCTCCATTCATCCATTCAACTGATTTTACCTAAATTTCTCATCTGAGACAGAAATGTAGAAAGCTGTAACAATAAGTGCCAGGCACAAGTACCTCTTACAGTTTTTGGCTTATTAATAACCATCAGACCTTTTGTGAAACTAAATATTAATGGTGCTTGTTAATAAAGTGGAATCTATGCTTGTAGTAAATATTTTAACAAAGATTTGCAAAACAGAACATTTTCACATAAAGGCAACTTAAAGAAACAAAAAGTATACTTTTTGCCTTGATTTTTATATCCTATGTATGGATGTTTTGCCTGCATGTGTGTCTGTGCACCATGTGTGTACTGTTCGTTTCATGCAGAAAAACTATACTACCATTGTGGACTACAAAGTCATTTCTGTCCCTGTACGGAACCACATCCCCTTTTCCTCTGTAGGCATTTTGACCATCCACAAGTGTGTGACCAAGATCCAAGATGTTCTTTCACCTTGAATAAAGCGACCCTGCCTAAGGCTAGAGCAAGTCTTTCTTTCTTTCTGCCTTTAATAATCTAACATAATGGAAAGGCAACCAGAGCTCCTATCCCTAGTAGGCACCTTCAAGTCTTTACTCTAGGGACTCTAGAGCCAGGCAGGGCTACTCATTTTTCTCAGGAAGCCTATATATATATATTCTTATTTTATATATTGATCCTAGTTCCCTCTCCCTCCCTCCCTCCCATGACCCCCCATACCCCTCCCATCCCATATCCCTCCACCCACTCCATAGGGAGTGTAATGCCTTTCAGGAAGCCTTTCTTTTCACTCTCTGCCTCTGCTCTTTCTCACCTTAATGTCTTGCCTTGATAGAGTCTCAGCTCTGTGGGAGGCCACACTATATTCAATCAGAACATTGACACAACATAGTAATACATCAGGACAAGGTATTCTGCTGGAACTAACTCAGAGACATCCTAGCTAGGACTGGGAGCTCACTGGATCTTTGTGTAGTAAGACACAACTCAATTGAAGGCACTGGACACTTTCCATTGGCCCGGAGAATCACTTAATCAACAGAGACTCTGATTACCTTCCATTGGACCTGTGGTATCTTCACCCTGGAATTATCATAGTTGGCGATGCTTCTTTACTTTCCAGGTGTGTTAGGTCATTACAAGAATTACAGGACATACTCAGTAACCAGATATCCAACCTCAATTCTTGCCTTTGTCTCTTCTTCATTTTAAATTTTCTGTAGAGACTTGCTTAGTGCAAGACTCCAAGAGCTTTCCACTGGCTAAGATTGCCAAGAATTCCTGGAGTTCTTCACCAGCCATAGCCAAAATCTCTGATCCTTGCACTGACTGTGATTTTTAGGTCTGGAGGTCAATGGAGTTTCATAACTGAAATGGCTACTGTGACCCAAAATCAGAGCTTTTATTTTTTAAATATCTAAACTAGTTTAAATAATTGCATAAGTCAAAATAAGACCGTATTCCCCATAACTCTCCCAGCTCACTTAAATCTTTCTCAAGGCTCTGGCTTATAACCACAACCAGAGCCAAAATGCCTCCAAACGCATAATTTTAAAATTGCAATTATTCCTAGCTGAATTAATACAGAAGACCTTGGCCTTGCTTATCTTTTTGTCTTATGTCATTGGTCTACTTGTTTTTCTGTCTCTGCCAGGCTGAAAAACCCTGCTTGTATCTTTAATAAGTAAGAGCTAAAAGAGTTCAGACTATCTGCTCCTATCTCCAGAGGAAAACAAGCTTGTTATGGGTATGTTGATAACTGGGTTTAGTCTCATGTAGATTTAAATGTCTTTTGCATATGGGTAATACTTAAATTATTGTATTCTATTGAGAAGGTTGTCTATAGAGTTGGACTTTGGTCCATCTGTTCCAGACCCAAGCATATTTGTTTAAGTTTCCTCCCTTTGGTCAGGCTGGCCATCTGACTATGTGACAAGGAAAAAAAGAGAGAAAAACAAAAACAAAGCCAACCAAACAAACAAACAAATAAAACCAGAAGATTCAAAGGAATACTGGGAACAACTAAGAAGTAAATGATTTCCCATCCAGAGAAAACTTGACCCTGAATTCTTTCCCATTTCCTTTGTTTTTGTTTACTACATTTAAAGCTTTGTTGAAACATTATAGCTTTCTATATTTTAGGATTTTTTAAGTACATTGAGGATGATTTTCAAAGGATGTATCGATAATCTTAATTTGCTCTACCATACCCAAGTATGTAATTTGGATTCAACTCTTGTTTAGGAAAGAATGTGTGTTGATGGGTCCATCTTGGAGAACCATGGGCCATGCTGTGGTTTAGCTGATGACGTAAGTATAAATAACAACAATGTGGGTGGCCTCTATCTTGGCATCTAGGCTACCAACATTTACTGAGGTTAATGAAACTGTATGCTGTGTGACTTCACTGCCATTTTGGTTAAAGAAACCACATGGCATAAATCACTGAAAGCAGTATCCATAAAACAACAATACCCACTGAGCACTCTGAGTGTCCTAGTTATCTCCCTTTTATTAGACTAGGGAGACAATACCAGGCTTCTAAGATGGCTTGTTTTGAGATTGAGCTATATAAAACCTGGCATTTTGTAAAAGCACATTATAAAACAATCAGGAAAACATGGCTCTCTGTCTCTCTGTACATTATATTTATGATTTAAAGTTTGATGCTAAAGAATCCTTAATTAAATAATTATAATTTTTAGGTAGATGCTTAACAAGAATAAAATTATAAAATTCTAATCTTATGAAAAGGTTGCATTTTAAATTGTCAGTGCTAATTAAGATATTCACATTAATAGTCAATCTTGTTCAGTACAAATGTAGTTCATTTACAGAAACAAGAATGGAGGGAGAGGCCCATTTTTTTCCCTCTAAATTTTTATTGATTCTCTGTGTATTCCAAATTATGCATCATGATCCCACTTATCTCCCAATCCCTTTTGTTATGCCATCTGCTAAGCAACCTCCCTGTCCCCACCAAAACAAAATAAAACAAAACAACAACAAAACTAAAATTAAAAGAAAGCCATAAAACCAAACAATAACAACAACAAAAAGAAGAATCTTATTATGGGCTGTATTGTGGCCATTGAGTCACACAGTTGATTCATCTTTACTTTTAAGTGCTCATTCATGAAGCCTCTGGTTTCTGCTACACCATCAATAATGAGCTCTCTCTGTGTATCTTTTTGGATATCCTGCTATTGTCCTGTCATTGGAAATCATTGGGTCTGTGGGTTCATCCCCTTACATGCTCCAACAGTTTATAGATGATGTGGACATTGGGGTGGACTAACTCATGGCCCTGGTTCTGGCTTGGGTAGCGGCTGTGTTTGTAAGCCTACCAGCTTTCCCTCATTGCCACTACCCAGGTTAACTCTCCAGCACTGCCTTGGGTAAGTAGCCCAATGCAGCTTGCACCAAGGGACGAGATCAATTTTCCTGTTCTTAGGTCCCCATATCCAGCTCACAGGCACTGTCACCACCTGAGCTAGCTCTACTGTTTTCAAATCCTCAACAGGGTCAGCTCTAATGTGCTGTTCCAGCAGGAAGCAGGGCCCATTCTCCTGTGTGCTGTAGTTAATTAGAGACAATACTGGCCCTCTCACTCTTGTGTTTCTCACTGGTGCCACGCAAGAAGTGGAGGGGAAAAAGCATCTTCCCCTTACTCACACTACCCTATGGCAGACAAGGGTGGGGGTAGGGTCAGCTTTGCTGCCCTAAAACCTCCAGGGCCACATCCCCTGTGCCCCTGACAACAGGATCAGTCTTAGTGTGCTATCCAGAGAGGGTACAGAGCTGGAGAGACCCATTTTTATATCCCATCTTGTAGTATTTTGTATATGTGGTCAAAATTAAGCCTAAAACAAGTAAAACAAAACAAGTTTAAAAACTTAAAGTTTGTTTAATGTAAACAATATTCAAAATCAGGTGTGTAAAATTGGTTATAAAGAACCAAATGCTTAAGTAAATAAAAGGGTTAAATTTATACTACACTTGCGTGGCAGAAAACCTGAGGGCTTAAGACCTTCTCTTAGATGAAGCACATTTTGCTTGTTTGGAGTATCATTATCCCATCAGAGGAAATTGCATGCTAACCTCCTTACAGGACAAGGACACATGAAAATGAGACCTGGTCAGAAGTAAGCTTCTTTGCTTCTTCTACCTTTTGCTGTGTAGGGTTGATGACACTGCGCTCCCCCCCCCACACCAAAAGCAAAAAAGAAAGCCCTCTTTGTCTAAAGATAAATTATTCTTTGTGTTTCAAATGACAAGGAGATACAGATTCTCTTGCCCAGTGGAGGATCTTAAAGTCTACACTCACATCCTTAATGTCTCAAACAGCAGAGGCAAATAGCAATCACTCTACTTCAGTGTCTCCCGAAGAGACATGTGAGGATACTGTGAGCAGGTGAACTTTGTACAGCAAGCCAACCACTGACTGGGACACAACATACCTGCTAATTCAAGTTGTCATACCTTTACCTGGGTATTCAATTCTTCCTCTTAGCAAAAGCTAATTTCAGGGTTTGCACCCTAAACATCCAAGTTCCCTGATTAAAGGAAGATACCAGATATTGTCACCAATCTCACAGTTTATTCAAAATATCCAAGCAGTATCATTGACAGTTGGTTTTCTAGCTGTAGTGTCAGCAAACTTCAACTTATGTCCAAATAAGCCAATCCACACAAGCTCTTCCAGTGGCTTTCATCCTGCAACAGCTCTATTTGTTCCTGTAGGAAAGATCTTTTTAGACGTTGTGGACAAAACCAGCTAAAAGGGACATTCATAGTGTTTACCTGAGCCAGATATAATTTTTTTATATTAGTCCTGTTTTCTCCTGTCCCTTTACCTTGATGCTCATTTCACTTCATCATTTCCATTTGCATTTTATCTTGTTTTTCTTTTTTTTTACTTATTCTCTCGTATATTATATCCGAGTGCAGTTTCCCCTCCCTCAACTTCTCCCAGCCCCTCCCCCACATCTCCCCTCTCCCCAGATCCACTCCTCCTTTCCCTTCCAAAAGAGCAAGCCTCTCAGAGATATCGACCAAACAGCATATAAAGTTATACTAGGACTAGGCCCAGCCCCTCTTATTAAGGCTGGATGAGGCAACATGTGTAGGATGACATGGGTCCTGAGAGCAGGCAAAAGAGTCACAGTCCCAGAGAGTCTTCTTTCCCACTGGTAGGAGTCCCACAAGAATACTGAGCTACATAACCATAACATAATGCAGAGTGACTAGATCAGACCCATTCAGTCTCTCTGATTGTCAGTTCAGTTTCCATGAGCCACTGTAAGCCCTGGTGAGTTGATTCTGTGGGCTGTTTCCTTGCAGCATCCTAGACCCATGTGACTCCTCACAATCCTTCCTTGTCCTCTGCCACAGGATTCCTAGTGCCCTTTGGCTGTGGGCCAGGTGCTGGATAATGTCTCTCTGATTATGATTCTTCTTTTGCTAGCTGATTTTAGGTGGAGGCAGTCCTGACAATGGGACTAGTTACTGTCAGCCTGAATCAAATTTTTTGCCCACACTTCCTTTCACCAGCCCACTTTGTTTCTCCTGCCTCTGTTCCTCTCCATGCCTTAACCTTCCCAGAAAATCTCTCAATGTACTTCATAACCAAATCATCTTCTTACAGCCTTCTAAAAATTATTTTCCAAATATCTTCAGGAATATAGGATGACAATTGAATGATCAGAAACTAACAAATTAAGAGTGTCCGCAGCCTGCTCTGTCACATGACTAAAGGATGATCCCCCCTTAAGTAACCTAGAACCACCCCCTCTGATAAAGAACCTCCCTCAGCTGCCAAGCTATAAAGTTCCTGCCCTACATGTTTTATGTCATTTCAGGATTAGGAACAACAGTTTCCTGCTGAAAAACTACACTTCCTAGCTGGAGTGTACTACAGCTGTAGTGGATTATGGAATGATCTTTGCCTTAATAGAGGGCTGCATCCCATCTTCCTCTGTAGGTATTTTGGCCATCCACACTTGTGGGTGACAAGGATGTCCCCTCATTGTGAGAAAATGAGGTCATGCCTAAGATGAGACCAAACCTGTCTTTTTTCCACCTGAAGTCTATGCAGCTGCCTTTGAATAATCTTTTACAGGTGCAGTGCCAGAAGAGACTATAAGAGAGCAGGGGATTTCCTGGGATTGGAGTTACAGAGGTTGAGACCCAACTTGTAGATGCTGGGAATTGAACCCTTGTGTTCTAGAAGAGTTATCAGTGCTCCTAATTGTTGTGCCCTCTCTCCAGACCCTAAAATGTGTGCTTAAAAAAAAATGTGTGTGTGTGTGTTTGTGTGTGTGTGTGTGTGCACGTGTGCATGCTTGTACACACTGTGGGGTTAAATCAGACTCTCATATATCCTAAGCGCATACTCTACCACTGAGCAACACTTCTGTTTCATCTGCAGTGAATTTTGAACAGCTAAACAAACAGCAATTAGGGTCACATGATGTTGCAATGCTGGAAGGTGTCAAAGTCATTCTGCTTCTGCTTGAATCCCAGCTCTACATCCCTCTCCACATAATGGGACAGCAGCTGTTTCAACTCCTAAAGTGGAGATTATGCTTTTATGAGGTTGCTTAGGGAGTGTCCCGGCACATATGGGTTTCCAATGCCAGTTGCCATCATTTACTGTGGACATTCTCATATCCTAAGTGGGTTCTTGTATAGTACCCTCCTCAGGGATGTTTTAGCTTATTTGAGCTTAAGTCAGAATTGCTAGTGAATGTTTTCTTGATAGTCGTGCTTATCATCCTCTGTTTTTTCCCATTATTCAATAGTTTAAAATTGTTTAAAAAATGTAACTGTGTAACCATTAATTTAGCAATTGCCTTCCTTAGAATCCAAGCAGCTCCCTGAGGGGCATGTCTCAGGTATTGGGCCACCACAAATATTTCCCTAGTGTCTAATGCAGCCTCTAGCTTGGTAGGCATTCAAATATGTACTGAATAACAATGAATTAATGGAAAGTGAAAGGTATGTGGCTTTCTCCAAAGACTATTTTTATATGTGATTTTGCTTTAATTTTCCCCCCTACATCTTTCTAACTCAAAATATGTGTAAAACAGCAAGGGAGGCAATGTAGACTATTTCATTAGCAGGCTGAGGAGGAGAAAAGGGAGGCCATTTACATGTAAATGTATGCTTAACTCAGTCCCTGATGGAGAATACCCAAAGGGTTCTGCCAGCTTCCTTAGATAGTAATTGGGAGTCTAATTCAGATAGGTTAATTGTGGGGTAGTGGCCATGCATGCAGGTCTGTTCAAACAGCAAGTGGAGGAAGGGTCTCTGCTGGATGCAGGATAAAATACTGCTGCAGCATACAGTTCCTCTGCTTTTAGTGTGACACTAATCAGGGGTAACTGGAGAAACAGAGATACTTTTCAGATATAAAAATAAACATTCCTCTGGCCCACTAAGTGAAGGATAACTTAAACTGTGTCACTAATGCAAACAAGATCTTTGAATCTGTGGTCATACAGATTGGGTCTGCCTTTTCCCCCTAGCCTATACTTGACAGAAGCAGGCTTCAGAGGCCCTTTCTCCCTGACTAACAGTGATTTTGAGAACACTTTCTAACTTCTAGGTTTACACTTCTGAAAATCAGAGATAGAGACACCACCTGGCTCACAGAATTAAAGATGAGATAAGATACCAGTGTGAATAATTTAGTGTCTGTCACTTAATAAATCACTCAGAAAACATGGACTTTCTTGTTTTCAAACTGCCTGGAAGTTCCTTAAAAATTTAAATAAATATGCCTGCACTGCACTTCTACTGCTATGTTTTAACTCCAGAGACGGAAAAATTGTACACACACACACACACACACACAGAGAGAGAGAGAGAGAGAGAGAGAGAGAGAGAGAGAGAGAGAAGCACAGAAGAACAAAAAGTTAGTAGGGAGCAACAGCAGCTACAGCTGCCTGTCAGTAAGTATCTAAGCAAACTGCCTTTTCATTGCACATACTGTGACTCAGAATTGAAATGAGATTAAGATACTAACACAGGAAGCAATATCAACGAAACTCAAAAAGGTTATTTTTAGAAGCCATACACAAGATTTTATATATGTGCTATTTCTTTGTCTATACATTGACACAACAGGTAAACCTAACTTATGATAATTCATGTTAAAATAATTGGCTGTTCATGAGAGTTATGACTGAGTACAAGCACACCACCATAATAGAAAAGATAAAGAAACATGTTCATAGTGCATAGATGTATCATGGTCACACAGATAAAAAGCAAGGACTCACAGTTTTGATCAACTGTAATTTCTGGCATAAAATTTAAGTCAAAATGTAATTGGGGACCAGAAATCAAGAACCTACCAGAGGTACCATGGTGGGGGTGAAAATAATCAACCCCAAGAGGTCTGACCTCCTCTTCCAACAGAAAGACTAAAAGCCCTAGTAACTGGGGCACACAGGTATAGCTCCACATGGATATTTTCTAGTTTCCCTCCATCTTTTCTTTAAGTTGCTATCGGCAAAACAGAGACAGATTGAGAATTTGTCTTTCCAAAACTCCGAGTTCTTTTTCAGTGATATATTTTCTCTCAACAAAGGTGAACATTAAGACCTAGAATCAAAGCCTATGGCCAGGGGCTCTGCTGCAAGATGTGGGTTTTGCCAGTGTGAAGGATGGCTAGATCATAAAGGAAAGAGTGACTAAACCAGAAGTTCACTGAGGACCTATAGTAAGTAATCCAGGAAAAAGAACAGCATCAAGACATGAAGTCCTGCAAGACTTCAAATGTCTGGACTAACAAGATCCTGTGGAACAAGAAATCTTAACCAGAGAAGACAATAGTCAAAGCAAATCAAAATATTGGTGTGTGGAGATAAAACTTTGCTTGTTATTAGGTTATTCATGGAAATGTTTGGTGGGGGATCTATTCAGCGTGTGTGTGTGTGTGTGTGTGTGTGTGTGTGTGTGTGTGTGTGTGTGTGAGAGAGAGAGAGAGAGAGAGAGAGAGAGTCTACTAAGAGATGCTTCTGAGATTCAAGGATCTTCAGCTAGGCTTGGGAAACTTATAACTAGCTATATAAGAAAAGAGAAAGAACACAGAGAGGTTGATAAGTTTGTTCTTTAGTTATATAATGCTGAACAGTATTGTGTAGAGAGGGGGTCCACTTGGTTCAGAAATTTGTCTGTTATCATGAAAATTTCCTAGGGAGTTTTCAAATATATTCTTCTTGACATAGCTGACATTGCTCATGTATATTGTAGATAGGTTAGAAAATTCCATCCATCACTGAGAGACTGGGAATATTCTGTTCGTATTTCTCATAGGCAGCATCACTAGTCTCAATTCATAAAGCTTGCAGTAGGTTTTTCTCTGCTACTTCACAAATATTTTAATTTTTGAACAAATATCAGTACTATCATTCCTTTCTTCTTTATGACCACATAGTAATGGTTTGTCTGACAGCAACCTAGGTAATCTTTATTTATCTAGAAGTAAAACAGAAAGGATTCAACACTAAGAATGATATCTGAGATCATTTGGAGAAAAGAATGAATGGCTTTAAACTTTACAAGAAAATTTATTGTATTGAATATTTTGAAATAGTTAACATTGTACACAGTAAACTAATTACTTAGTTACAATTTAAAGATTGAAATGTGAGATCTTTTATAATAATGGCACTGCCTCTTTCCCTAATCTTCCCATCAGTAGTCTTACTAAGAATATCAGCAGTACACTCTGAATGGCCACGTAGTTTAGGTAACTGGTAAGGGACTGGGGATGAGGAAAGGACCTCAAGAGGAACAGCAAATAGAATATATTATTAACTCTGGCCAGGGAAGCAGGGAAGAGGCTAACTTCTAACTTTCCCTCTGCTCCTATGAACACAATGCCTCAGTCTTATTCCCAACTCTGTAGTAGACTACTTGCTGTACCCTTCCTTCCCTACCTGCTCTCATCTTCAGTGGATGACATAGATCTTATATTCAAAATTTCTTTTCCCTTAATTATTGATTTATTCCCATCCTCATCTCTAGCAGGCATTCCCTAGGAACTTGATGGGCAATCCTGCCAGAGAAGCATGTAAGCTAACTGCTGATCTTCCCTTTATCTTCTCCTCCAAATCCATTCACCCAGTCTCACTCTATCTCTTTAGCAGACCACTTTATTTGGCCTTCCAGTTGTCTCTATTTCTATATTCAGTTAACCAAGCACATCTCCAACTATCCTCTCTACTCATCCTGTTATGCCAACTCAAATTCCATCAGACATTCTTTGAGACTCCATCAGTCAAGCCTGAAAGGGAAGCAAGGAGGCCAGCTAATCAGGTAGGCTAACTGAAGATCTTCCCTTCAAATCACACAGTCTCACTCTCAAACCTGTTGCAGACTACTTGTTGTGGCCACTGATCACTGTCTGACATCATTGGCAGGAATCTTAGCAGATCCCAGTGGAACACCATTTTATCCTCTATCCTCCCTTCTGTGAATGTCCTTCATGCCCTTGATCCATCCCCATTCCTAAGTGTGAGTTCCTAATACCTCAAAAAACATATTAACAGAACACCCAGTGACCACACCTACCAGGAACCAAGAATAATTTCATAACAGGAAGCAAACAGCTATGGCATTCTCCTAAGAAGCAGATTGTGACAGAGACCCACCCTCCAAACACAACAGCTATCAGCATCTAGAATTCCCATCATCTTAAATCCAGATGCCTAAATACAAGTATAAAAGCTCAGTAAAAACAAAACAAAACAAAAACAAAAACCAAAAACCAACCAACCAACCAACCAAACAAGAAAAACCAGTCAAACTGTCTGAATTAAAGCCAGCAACTCTACCACAGCAGGCCCTGAGTATTGCAAAACAGCTGTAGTACAAGAGAAGATGTTAAAGTATCCCTTATAGATATGATAAATGTCCTTAAAGAGAAAATGAATGAATCTATTATTGAAACCTAAGAAACCCCATACAAACAATATGAATAAATAAATAAATAAAAGATTTAATACCCCAAAATAGAAATAGAATCAATAAAAGAAAATAAAAATACAAGGAAATCTGGAAACGAAAAATATAGGAACTTGAACAAGAAGAAGCTCAAGGCAAGGCTTCCCATCAAGATATAAGATATGAAAGAAAAAAATCTCACACATAGAAGGAATGGATACCTCAGTCAAAGAACATTGTTAAATTTCAAAACTTCAGGGAACTCTGGGACACTATGAAAAGATCAAATCTCTGAAAAGTAGAAATAGAGGAAGGAGAAGAATCTCAATTTCAATGCCCAGAAAATATTTTCAACAACATCACAGACAAAACTTTTTATAACCTTAAGAACGAGATGCCTGCTGCTGGAGTCCGGGCCCCCTCCCAGAGATCTGCCTATCTCTTCGGCAGTCCACTCAGAGTTCCTGCAGGCAAGATCCTTGACCCCCAAATCCGGGCCACTGCCAAAGAATGAGGTCTCAGCTGGAGAAAGCCAGTTTCCAGTGAGATCCCACTACCCTGCAAAACCTTCTCAACTTCAAGCTTAGCCCTCCTCTTCTTCTGCCGGCTATTGGCCAGAGGCCAGTCTCGGCCCCAATTGGGCCTCCTGTCCCCCGTCCCCACAACCTCTTTTCCCCCTCCCCCGCCTGAACTCCCTGGATTGGCCCCTGATCCTGCTGCTTCTGTCTCCAGTCCCCATCGAGAGCACCCTTGGAACTCTGATACACCCCCACCCATCCCCACCGCCAGCCTACCCCCCCCACCCTGTGCCCTACCCCACCTACGGTCCTGCCACTCTGGTTGAGCACTGGGACAGAGGGTGGAGCCAACAGTCCACTCTACTTCGGAGACTTCTCAGAGCAACTCTGAACAAAGGAGACCTGACTTTCCACGTGGGACCACCTAGTAATTTCCACAGGCTTGGTTGCTCTGACCCCGCCTCCAGTCCTCTGCTGGAGTCCCGGGCCCCCTCCCAGAGATCCGCCTATCTCTTCGGGTCCACTCCAGAGTTCCTGCAGGCAAGATCCTTGACCCCCAAATCCTGGCCCCTGCCAAAGAACTAGGTCTCAGCAGGAGAGCGCCAGTGTCAGTGAGATCCCACTACCCTGCAAAACCTTCTCAAGTTCAAGCTCAGCCCTCGTCCTCTTCTGCCGGCTATTGGCCAGAGCTATTGGCCAGAGCTATTGGCCAGAGGACCACTCAGGTACCTGCTGGATCTTCTTCTGGATCCTCATCCTTGACCCCCATCCCTGGATCCCTGTCTGCGGAGAAACCTCCTAGAGAGCTTGGACCACACAGAGCTACAGGATATTGAATCTCAGATCCACATAAGCCCATTGGGGGAAGTACCATAGAGAGAGGGAAGAGACACCACCAACACCTACTGGAAGAAACTATGGGAAGAAGGCAATACAAGAGAACACCTAACAACAGAAAGACAAACATGACACCACCAGAATCTAGGGAACCTACACCAACTAGAATGGAACACAACAACAAAGCAGAGGAAGCAGAAGGGTGCGACTTAAAAATCACCATCATAAAAATGATAGAGGCCCTCAAAGAAGATGTGAGAAAATCCCTTAAAGAAATGGAGGAAAAAACAAACAAAAAATTGGAAGAAATGAACAAATTCCCTTAAGGAAGAGTACAGAAAGCCAAGAAAAAACAATTAACCAGGTGAAGGAAACGGTTCAAGACTTGAAAACTGAAATTGAGAAAATAAAGGCAACACAAACGGAAGGAAGGCTGGGAATTGAAAAGCTGGGCAAAAAATCGGAAACCACGGACACAAGCATAACCAATAGAACTCAAGAGATGGAAGAGAGAATCTCAGGTACAGAAGATAAACTAGAAGAAATAGATTCATCAACCAAAGAAAATCATAAATCCAACAAATCCTTAACACAAAACATCCAGGAAATGTGGGACACCATGAAAAGGCCAAACCCTAGAATAATAGGCATAGACGAAGGTGAGGAAGCCCAGCTCAAAGGTGCTGAAAACATATTCAACAAAATCATCGAGGAAAACTTTCCAAATCTGAAGAAGGATATGCCCATGAAAGTACAAGAAGCATACCGAACCGCAAATAGGCTGGACCAAAGAAAAAGACCTCTCAACATATAATAATCAAAACACCTAGCATACAGAATAAAGAAAAGAATATTAAGACCAGCGAAGGAAAAAGGACAGGTAACATATAAAGGCAGACCTACCAAAATTACACCTGACTTCTCCATGGAAACCCTCGAGGCCAGAAGGTCCTGGATAGATGTTCTAAAAGTATTAAGAGAACACGGATGCCAGCCCTAGGCTACTATATCCAGCAAAACTCTCAATCAATATAGAAGGAGAGAACAAGATATTTAATGACAAAACCAGATTTTCCCAATATGTATCTACAAATCCAGCCCTACAGAAAGTATTGGAAGGAAAATTCCAACCCAAGGAAGGTAACTAAGCCCACAAAAATGTAGGCAACAGATAATCCAACTACACCAGAAACCTAGGGTGAAGCAGAACAAATATATTCACAATACCAATGCCAACAACAAACCTAAATCAAACAGGCATCAACAATCAATGGACCTTACTCACCCTCAACATTAATGGTCTTAACTCACCTATAAAAAGACACAGATTAACAGAATGGATACGAAGACAGAATCCATCCTTCTGCTGCATACAAGAAACACATCTTAGCTCCAAAGATAGACATTACCTCAGGGTAAAGGGTTGGGAAAAGATTTTCCAATCAAATGGAAGTAAGAAGCATGCAGGCTAGCTATCCTAATATCTAACAAGTTAGACTTCAAACCAAAATTAGTCAAAAGAGATGAAGACAGTCATTTCATATTCATCTCAGGAGAAATCCATCAACACAATGTCTCAATTCTGAACATCTATGCCCCTAATACAAAGTCACCCACATTCGTAAAAGAAACACTACTAAAACTCAAAGCCCATATAAAACCTCACACACTTATAAGTAGGAGAGTTCCATACACCACTCTCAACACTAGACAGGACCACAAATCAGAAACTCAACAAAGAAAGAAAAGAATTAACAGAAGTTATGTCTCAACTGGGGTTAACTGACATCTATAGAACATTCCATCCAAAGACAAAAGAATATACCTTCTTCTCTGCTCCACATGGAACATTCTCTAAAATCGACCACATACTAGGACACATAACAAACCTCAACAGATACAAGAGAATAGGAATAGTCCCCTGTATCTTATCGGATCACCATGCTTTAAAATTGGAATTCAACAACAACACAAATAGCAGAAAATCTGCAAACTCATGGAAACTTAACAATGCGCAATTGCACCACTCCTGGGTCAAAGAAGAAATAAAGAAAGAAATTAAAGACTTTCTAATATTCAACGGGAATGAGGATACAACATACCCGAACTTATGGGACACCTTGAAAGCAGTGCTATTAGGAAGTTCATTGCACTAAGTGCCCATATGAAGAAAACAGAGGATAGTCACATAAATGAATTAACAGCCCAACTGAAAACCTTAGAACAGAGAGAAGCGAATTCACCCCACAGGAGTAGACGCAGGAAATAATCAACTTGAGGGCTGAAATCAGCAAAATAGAAACCAGGAAAACAATACAAAAATCAATGAAACAAAGAGTTGGTTTTTTGAGAAAATCAACAAGATAGACAAACCTCTATCCAAATTAACGAAAAAGCAGAGACAGAACATGCATATTAACAAAATAAGAAACGAAATGGGGAACATAACAACTGACACAGAGGAAATCCAGACAATTTTCAGGTCATACTTTGAAAATCTGTATTCCACAAAAATTGAAAATTCAAAGGAAGTGGACAATTTTCTGGATAACTATCCCTTACCAAAATTAAATCAAGAATAGACAAACAACTTAAACAGACCTATAACCCGAAATGAACTAGGAGCAGTGATCAAAAGCTCTTCCAACGAAAAAAAGTCCAGGGCCAGATGGATTCAGTGCAGAATTCTACCAGACAGACATTCAAGGGAAGAACTAATACCACTACTCCTCAAACTGTTCCACAAGATAGAAACAGAAGGTTTATTGCCAAACTCTTTTTATGAGGCCACAATAACTTTGGTACCCAAACCTCACAAAGACACAACAAAGAAAGAAAACTACAGACCAATATCCCTGATGAACATCGATGCAAAAATACTCAATAAAATATCAAGAATTCAAAATACATCAGAGAAATCATCCACCATGATCAAGTAGGCTTCATCCCTGGATTGCAGGGATGGTTTAACATCTGAAAATCTATCAACGTGATCCACCATAGGTAAATAAACTGAAAAAGAAAAAACCATATGATTATCTCCCTAGATGCGGGAAAAGTCTTCAAAAATTCAACAACCTTTTCATGATAAAGGTATTAGAGAGGTCAGGGATAACAGGAACATACCTAAACATAATAAGAGCAATATACAGCAAACCAACTGCCAACATCAAACTGAATGGAGAGAAACTTAAGCCAATTCCTCTAAAATCAGGAACAAGACAAGGCTGTCCTCTCTCTCCATATCTCTTCAATATCGTACTAGAATTTCTAGCTAATGCTATAAGACAACAAAAGGAGATCAAGGGCATCCAACTTGGAAGGGAAGAAGTCAAACTGTCTCTATTTGCAGATGATAAGATAGTTTACATAGCGACCCAATAAACTCTACCAGGGAACTCCTACAGCTGATAAACACCTTTAGCAAACTAGCAGGATACAAGATAACTCAAAAAAATCAGTAGCCCTATTTTTTTCAGACCACAAAGAGGCAGAGAAAGAAATCAGAGAAACATCACCCTTTACAATAGCCACAAGCAACATAAAGTATCTTGGTGTAACGCTTACCAAACAAATAAAAGACCTATATAATAAGAACTTTGGGACTCTAAAGAAAGAAATTAAAGAAGATACCAGAAAATGGAAAGATCTCCCATGCTCTTGGTTATGTAGGATAAATATAGTAAAAATGGCAATCTTACCAAAAGCAATCTACAGATTCAATGCAATCCCCATTAAAATCCCAGAACAATTCTTCACCGACCTTGAAAGGATAATAATCAACTTTATATGGAAAAACAAAAGACCCAGGATAGCCAAAACAACCCTATACAATAAAAGAATGTCAGGAGGCATCACCATTCCCTGACTTTATGCTCTACTACAGAGCTATAGTTCTGAAAACAGCCTCATATTGGTATAAAAATAGACAGGTAGACCAATGGAATCTAATTGAAAATCCTGATATTAATCCACTCACCTATGAACACCCCTGATTTTCGACAAAGCTGCTAAAATTATACAATTGGGAAAGACAGCATCTCCAACAAATGGTGCTGGCACAATGGGGTGAGGGTGTGGAAGACTGCAGATACACCCATGTCTGTCGCCACACAAAACTCAAGCCAAATGGATCAAAGACCTCAACATCAATCCAGCCACATTGAACCTCTTAGTAGAGAAAGAGAGGTACTCTTGGCAAATTGGTATAGGAGACCCGCTTCCTGAACATAACTCAGGGCACAGACACTGAAAAACAATTAATAAATGGGACCTCTTCAAACTTGGAAGCTTCTGGGGAAGGGGCAAAGGACACAGTTGGACAAGACCAAAAGGCAGCCCACTGACAGGGAAAGATTTTCACTAATCCTATATCCAACAAAGGGCTGATCTCCAAAAACACAAAGAACTCAGGAAACTAGTCAACAAAACACCAAATAACCCTATTAAAATGGGGTAAGAACTGAAGAAAGAATTCTCAATAGACGAAACCAAAAGGCTGAAAAACACTTAAGAAAATGCTCCACATCCTAAGTATCAGGGAAATGCAACTCAAAACAACTTTGAGATATCATCCCACCCCTGCCAGACTAGCTCAAATTAGAAACACCAGTGATGACTTATGTTGGAGAAAGATGTGGAGAAAGTGGAACACTTTTCTCCACTGCTGGGGTGGGAGTCCAAACTCATGCTGTCATTTTGGAGATCAGTATGGCAGTTCCTCAGGAAAATGGGAATTAGTTTACCACAGGACCCGGCAATCCCCCTCTTAGGTATATACCCAAAGGATTCACATCCATGCAACAAAGTCATCTGTCCAACTATGTTCATAGCAGCACTATTTGCAATAGCAAGAACCAGAAAGCAACCTAGATGCCCCTCAATTGAAGAATGGTTAATGAAGATGTGACGCATCTACACCATGGAATACTACCTGCAGAAAAAATAATGGTATCTTGAAATTTGGGATGTGGATGGCACTTGAAGAAACCATCCTGAATGAGGTGGAACCCAGTCACAAAAAGAGGAACACAGTATGTACTCACTATATATGGATTTTAGAACTAGATCAAATGATCACAGCCTATAATTCACATCACCAGAGGAACTAGGAAACAAGGTGTATTCTAAGAGATTCATATAAATTCCTCACAGAACTGGAAAGGGACAAGTCCCCCAGAGCTCAGGTGAAGTGGGGAGGGACAGCAAATGGAGAGAAAGTGGAGAAAATGGGGGGGAGGAGAGGGAGGCAGTGCGACCAGGAGGACTGAGCCTGGTTAAGAATGGAGGATAGAAAGAGAGAGAGAGAGAGAGAGAGAGATGAACTGAGAGACCAAATCAAAAAAGAGGGAGCCAATATTAGTTTGAAGAGAAAGTTGGAACACAAAGAAAGTTCTAGAGAACTACAAGACTGCTCCCAACTAACAATCCCAGCTTCCGTGGAAAGGCCATCATAAATGCCCTTCCCGGAGAGTGAGATCAACAACCAACTCCTCCATGGAGCCCCTCAACCAATGCCTATTGAAAATAGGATCAAATACCCATACATTAACACTGAGTCGAACTAGAACCCAGAAGCAGATGGAGAGGACAAGACCATCAGTAGAAGCACATAGAGACAGCTTACCCTGAACATGGAGGAGGCTAAGGGACACTAGACTGATAGCTGCGAAGCCAGGCAGGGGACTGACTCAGGCCCCCTGAATATGGGTCTCAGCCAGAAGGCCTGACAGCCTAAGAGACCTCAGACAGTGGAGCCAGGATGCACCCCCTGTTGCACAAAGGGACTTTGCAAACATGTCCCCCATGGAGGGGTAACCGCCTTATTCTAGAGACAGGAGAGAGCCCTAGTCCCTACTTCAGTGGGACCTGTCACATCTACATGACCCCAACTGGATGACATTGTCCTACATATGGTATTGTGGTGGGGGGGGATGGGAGGGGAGGGGTGTTTAGAGTGCATGGGGAGAGGGCAGAGAGTGTAAAAGGCAGGGACTGGGCAGGAGGGAAAGGGAGTGGAGAGGGGAGGGAGGGGGTAGGGAGGGAGGGGAGAGGGAACTGGGATCGACATGTAAAATAATAAATTAAAAAAAAAGCTTTGACTCCAAAATTTAAGTTGAAGGACAAGTTACTGGGGAAAAGGATTTCATTTTTGTTTCCACATAAAATGAAAAGATGTGGATTCCTTCCAGACTAATGTGTTTGATCATGCCAGACCGCCTGAATGCAGAGTACAAGCTGAGTCCAAAATTTCAAACAGCTGTACAAAACATCAAGAGGACCAACAGATAGCAATTTTGAAATTTCATCAATCCCCAGACCAGAACCTTGTCACAACAGAGTAGTTTGCCAAGAACGACGCCCAAATTCTCAAATATTGTGATAAATATTTGTTTTAATTATCTTTTATATTAAAATTAAATAAAAAAATTAAAAAAAAAAAAGAAGCATAAATAAATAAGAAAAAAAAACAAAAAAAGAAATAGAAATTGAAATAAAATTATAATTAGTAAAAAAAAATCAAAACACAAAACATAAAAAATATTATTCAAATTTAAAATTAAAAGATTAGTATTTAATAAAAAAAAACTAATAACATAATACTCTAATTAATAAAAAAATATTAAAAAATAGATGGAAGTAAGTATAATATATTATAGATATAACCACAAAAAGACTAAAAAAGCTATTTACAAAAACTATTATCCCCAGAAAAACACAAATAGAAAAAAATAATAAAACCCTCCTTAATATGAACACACATTCACCACCCCTATCTCCAACTCAAGCCAAACAGGGAGAATTAAAAAATCTAAAACTACTCAAAAAAGGGAGAGACACACAGCACATGCACGCACGTGCACACACACACACACACACACACACACACACACACACATTCAACAATGTCAAACAAGTAACAGAATCTAACTGGTCATTTTGATATCTCTCAATATCAATAGTCTCAATTCCTCAATAAATGATCACAAAATAACAGGAATGCTTACACAAATAGATCCATCTTTTCTTCTGCATCCAAGAAACACACCTTAACATCAAAGGCACCAAGAAACACACCTTAACATTATCTTTGGAAAAAAAAAGTGAGAAAAAACTATTCCAAGCAAATGAATCAAAGAAGCAAGCTACTGTAACCATTTTAATATCTGACAAAAATAGACTTCAAACCAAAATTAGTAATAAGAGATAGAGATGAACACTATACCCACACCGAAAGAAAAAATCCACCAACAAATCATTCAGTTCTTTAACATCTATTTCCCAAACTCATTATGTAGTCCACCCTGACCTCAAACTCATAGAGATTTGCCTGCATCTGTCTCCCGGAAGTGGTGGGATCCACCATCTGGCTTTACTGTTCCAAAACGCAAAGCAAACAAATAAAAAATCCATAGCACTAAAATTACTCTGAATGACATTCTGTTGTACTCATAGATCAGGGCTTTGCTCAGTCATGAATCAGAGAGCTTCTTCCGGTAGCAGATAGGAACAAATGCAGAGTCACAGCCAGACATTGCACAGAGAGTAAGAGACCTTGGATTAGTCTGCCATAAATGAAATGTCTCTATTAAATCCTTTCTCTTGAGTGTTTAGGAGGCCCTCCACAGGAGAAGGCGGAAAGAAAACAATATGGGGATGGATGAAGGAACACCAAGAAAACAAGAACCTCTAACTCCAACATGATTGAGTACATTTGATGACACAGACACTGAGACAGATGCACAGGTTCTTCAGGGGTCTGTACCAGATGTGGTTCTAGTGCTAAATGTAGAAATGAACTCATGCTTCTATCCTAAATTGGAAGTTATCACCAATGGATAACTGCATGTAAGAATTTGTATCGTGGTTAAATAAGACAGGATAAACAAATAGGCCAAATAGATGTTTATTCAGGGAGAAATAACTACAACCTAGACAGAGGAACACCAGGAAATTCAACCCCATGCTCTCCTCTCTGAGTCGCGAGCAAACACTTTTCCTGGCTCTTTCTCTGACCTCCTTCCACAGGTCACTTCCTTCTATGGCTCCACCCCCAAATGGGTGTGGTCAGTGCCACAGAAGGACTATTTCACTACAATTCTCCTTTAGTCTAAAGAAAAAAAAGATTTAGGCCTAATACAAAACTATATACAAAACAGTAATAACAAGTGTGTCTAAGAAAAGGAAAATCTAGAACAAAATGACCTACATATCAGTCCTAGGATGAAGGTACAATGGAGTTTACAATAGAGTTGTCCTAAGCTGGAAAATGTAAGTCTAGTATCTAATATGTTTAACTAGGAAGAGAGAATAATAGTTGTGATAGTTTAATCTGCAACCTCATCAAGACCTAAGGAGGAAAATAACAAACTAGAGAACAGGAAGTGCAGATGACAACTTCCAAAAGGTGCAGCAAGGACAGAAACAGCAAGCCACCTGGACAGTCACCCAAGGTCCCACAGCAATGTTGGTACACCCAGTTTTGGCTAAGGACAAGAGAACTTGACAGACCACAACAACAGCAGGGAGGTAGAATGGCTGTCTTGCCTGACTTCGTAGTCAAGCAGTCTTCTATATTTGTCTCCTGCAAGCACATAGGACTGCATGTCCAAATCAGTGGTCAAGGTTAGGGGCAATTCTTTGCCCAACAGGCCATTAGCTGAGGCGAGAATGAACTCCAGCAGGGCAACAATAGTGTCCAACATATTTTCGGGAAAGTGCACAGTGCTGTCAGGAGCAACAGTGTCCATGTCAATGGAGTACTAATATTAAAACATTTAAATGCCATGTTCTGCATGTCTATGAAGCGATTGAAGATTAAGCATCTATATCTGACTAATCTCATAGATACAGGAAACATGAGTGAAGATAATCTGTAATACTCAGGAACTTAGCTAAAAAAACTGATTAAAACTTCCCTGAGTAGAGCAGGAACAAATACTTAAACAATATAACTATATACAAATACATACATATAAATCCCTAAAATAGAGGTCGAGTAGAAATATCAAGACAAGAGGTAGAACTATAAAGGGCAGCATGATAAATATCCCAAATTGTATCAATATACAAATGTCTTGAATACAAGAAAAGAATAACATCGTATATGGTAAATATAATGTGCATAAAAAAAGTGGTAAGATTTCACACAATATAACAAAATATAAACGTAATTTTACATAGCTTACTACATATAAGAATACATAACAATGTAAGATGCAAAATACTAGCTTATTCTTACTCAAATTCACAAGAAAATAGGCTAATCTACCTATATCCCATCTAAACCATACCTTTCCCAACCATTCCTTATTCCTGTCTAAAAGATAAACCCGAGTGTAAGCATTACCTTCCATACCCAATCCTTAATAACTAAAACCAACCCAAAGACGATGACTATTATCCCCACAACTCCAAGGGTAGAGAAAAGGAACGTCGATATCTTAAGGTTACTTCCTGCTGAAATGGGACAATGATTGCTCCAATGGATCCTGAAAGAAGAAAATTTTTAGCAACCAAATTTCTCAACAGAACCCACTGTGACATATGTAGCTAGTCATTGTGTGGCAGAAAATGCTTGACTGTAGTTCCTATTTGAAACTTTGGCCAGGGTGTAATAAAAGGTGTACCATTACAGTAGCTAGTCATGAGTCATCTCGAGCAAAACAGTCCCAAACCGGTTTTGGGTGATGTTTGTAGTTCAGTTGCATCAGGTTGAGTCAATTGGAAACAATGATGTGGGACCTCATCTTCTTTCCGGAGAGTTCGTGGACTGCTGTTAGGAATCATTATTATTCCTTGTGGAAAAGTTACATCAATATTAAAGTAAAATTTTCAAGTTTTAAGGTATGCATTAGGGAAAGACAACAATAAGCATTAAAAGTATGTGAGAAAATTAGGATTTCAGGGAGAAAATTGCACATAAGAAATGAGTCTCCAGATTTTGTTTTCTTCTGACTTACACCAATTGGCTTCTTAATTTAAGGTAGATACCATGAATTTAATCATAACAACATGCTTGAATTTAGAGAAGGAAAACCAAATCCAACTCGAAAGCCAGCATTGTTTTACATAAATTGGGACTTCAGGAATACTAGATAGTAGAGAGAAATAGACTTCCTGTAGTAGAAATAGTTTACTACAATGAAATATTTTTAACATATATCAGATTCTGCTTCTATTAAGTGGTTGTTTCTGAAGAGCTGTCTTCTCTTCAGTAGGTACCTAATGTTCAGTGTTTTTTGGCCGTTTGATGATAGGTTTTCTCTTTTTCCTGTAAGAACAAGTTCTAAAACATTCCCCTACCTTTGAGAGGCCTCCACACAGCCCATGGGACCTAATTTGTTGGATGACTTGTCATTTCTCTTCATTAAGATGTTTCTCTTGTTCAACTCGGATCTTGATTAACTTAGATGGTATCCATAGTTTTCTTCTCCTGTAGATACAAATGCGAACCCCTACCCCAATGCAACACATATCCTGCTTTCCATTCTGAGGTCAGTACATCCTCGAAGTACACACTGGCTGATGTAGTTCAGAAGTTTTTCTATTGTCCAGTGTCTTTCTGCAGCTGTTTTTCCTTTTTCATCAGCATTAAGAAAATTTAATGTTATTAAAAGCATTATGTAATTGGTGTTTGGGCATCTTGGATCCTCCTGCTTGTTTATGGAGCATTTCTTTTAAAGTACGATTGGAACTCTCAACCACTGCTTGTCCTGTAGGATTGTGTGGTATACCAGTTATGTGCTTTATGTTATAATATTCAAAAAACTGTTTCAATTTGGTGGAGACATATGCTGGAGCATTGTCAGTTTTTATTTGTGCAGGTATGCCCATAAAGGCCATTACCTCTAATAGGTGAGGAGAACAGAATCGCCTTTTCAGAGCTGAGAGCAGTAGCCCACTGAAACCCTGAAAATGATCTATAGTGTATGCATTTTTTAATTTTCCAAATTCTGCAAAATGAAACACATCCACTTGCCATACTCATTCCTATTTATACCTTTAGGGTTACCACTAGCTGTGGAATAGGGAATTTGCTTATAGAATGAGCAAGTAGGATATTTCTTAGATTTATTTCCTTGACTTGTTCCCAAGTGACAGAAAAATCCTTTTAAACCTTTGCTGTTCACATGGTGTTTCTTATAAAACTCTGAGGCTTCTAGCACACGTTCCATCAATAAACAATCAATTTCACCATTGCTTTGTGAGCTAGAGGAACTAGGCAGACCTGTATGGGTTCTATGTGTGTTATATACATAGGATGAGTCCTCTTTCTGATAGTATCTTAGAAATCCATTAATAATGAATATAAATTTTTATTGTCAGGAAATAAATTCTGTAGTCTCACAGGGCCAAATCCACTCGCGAAGCTTATTAGAGGTCAAACTACATTGAGGGGTCTCTTAAAATCCATGTACCATGAGAATGACATTCAAAATCGCATTGTTAGAATTGTAAGGGCTTTGATCCACTTGGAGTAATTTTTCCTGATTTATATCCTGCCTTACCTGATTTGTTTGCATCAGGTAGTATGTAAGGAACCCAGAATAGAGTTTTTTACATACACAGTAGAGGATCCAAATCGCGTTTTTTATGAATTTGATCTTCAGTTTTGGGATAGTAGTTGCTAAATGTCCTCAAAAAATTACTGCAAGCTCTTTGCCAATATTTAATATCTTTCCAAAAGGAGGAAATCCCCTACTAGTAAAGGTGCTATAATCCATTATCCCTACCTGATAGCTAATTTAAGTCTTAATTTACCTTTTATAATCAAACAGAGATCTTCTCAATATGTAGCTTTTTTTCAGCAATGTGGTAGGAATACCCATTCCTAAATTATATCTTCAGGGGGCATCAAAATCCCTGAAGGATATTTTCAGATGGTAATATAACCAGAATATGTAAAGGTTTGGACCCACACTGCCCATGTGTTTTAATATCCTCTTTTCCACCCACTAATTTATTTCAGCAGTGATAGTATTCGTGAGACTATTCAAGTCCTTATCTCCTTTTAGGGCCATTTTCAGGTTTTCAAATCATGTGTTTTACCCCAATAATCGCTGCAGTTGAAAATTTCTCCTATAATTTTTGAAGATCTTTTAAGAGTCTGGTAAAGATCTCTTCTGATCTCTACTTTTGTGGTCTAATTTTCTGTAGACCTTTTTTGCATCCCAAGTAGTTATGGACTCTCCTTTTGCAATTTTCCAGGTACAATTTGTAATCCTAGCGAGGTAAAAACTTCCTTATTTTCTCAAATATTTTTCTATATTTTCTTAGTTATTAATATATATCCATATAATGATAGATTATGATTTGGAAACTGTTTATGAATTATTTTTATCTTTTTATACAAATATTGGCATAGGGTGGTGCTATTTAGTATTCTCTGGGCAAAACCTTCCATTGACATCTTCACCAAGTTAGAATAATAAAAATTAGGTAGTGTGAGGAATTTCTCTTAATGTTCTTGTAAAGGTATAGTGAAGAAGCAACTTAAATCAGATAAGGTATAAGGCCATTCTTGGGTATCAAAAAAGGAGGCATTCCAGGTCGCAGAGAGCCCATTGGCTGGATAACTTTATTGATGGCTCTCAGGTCAGTAAGCATTCCACCATACAGATTTCTTTTGATCACAAATACAGGAGAATCCAAGGGCTGGTTGATTTCTGATATGTCTAGCATTTAGCTGTTTCTATATTTAGGTTTTCAAAGTTTTAACTTCTTGTGTATTAGAGGCCATTGTCTTACCCAGACAGGTTCCTCTATAGCTATTTTAAAGGTAGGGCTTTGGCCCCTCTGCTGTTCAGCAAGTTCTGTTTTTGTACCACCTGGATATTTGGTATCTGTCTTTATAGTACTTACTATATTTTTCCAAAATCATGAGGGCCTGCTATGTCCGATCTAATACCGGAGGAAAGTTAATCTGTGATCCATTGCCAATAGATCACGACCCCAAAATTTACTACCACATCAGTCACATGGTCTCAACCTCCTCTATCCTTTTGGTCCTATAAATCAAGCCATCTATTGCTTGTTTTACCTGATAGGGTTCCAATCCAACAATTGAACATTTACCTCAAGCAGTGCTGTATCTTTGAGGCCAGATTTATTAGACACGATAGTTATATCCGCTTCTGTGTCCAGCAGACCAGCCAGTTCATTACTCATCTTAACTATCAATCTAGTCCTCATGACTATTTATAGCGGTTTGTCAAAATATAATTTTTTTTGTATTTCCTTCTGTCATGTTTGATCCACTCTCCATCACTAATAATGGCAACCAGAGCGGGATTATTTTTACAATAGGCACAGAATTTTCTAAATTGATCCTGGGACGATTATCTCCACTAAGATCAGAATTTGGGACAACCTTTTTTTTTTTTGACGTGGGGCATTGAGAGTCTCCCCCCAAGGAGCGTCCGATGGTAAAGGGGTTCTGGCTTGTCTCTAGTCAGATCTATATTCATTTGTCCAGGTCATTCTTTTTACACACCTTTTTATATAACCCAGAGGCTGAGGCTTCTGGTTTGATTCATTCTTGGGTATTATTTTAGGGAAGCTATTGCCTACCATTCTTTTTGCGAGATGTCCATCTCACCAAGTCATAACGTGCTGATATTTGATATCTTTCAAACCTTGGAGATAGTTTCTCCACCCAAGCAGTCACCAGGGTGCAAATCTGTTATCTTGATGCCCTCTTGACCTTAAGATATGCATTCCCACCCAAGCTTCAGTTTTTATTGCATATACTTAATGTTACCAGTACATAGGACCCATCTATCCAAAGGTGTGACGCGATTTTTAAAGGCAACAAAGCACCTGCTTGAATTG